>NC_060139.1:988178225-988356126 GCF_021461385.2 Schistocerca piceifrons
ACAAGATATTAACATCCGTTTGAAAGATTATCTCTTCTATAGATGGTTATAAACTCCCCGACACTGACCTCGGTGTGTTCTGTCTCGTGTCCACAGTGAAGGTGCAACTTATTGGCGGCGAGAAGCTCTATCTGGAGGGTGGAAGACTGCAGGATCGCTACTACCTGGATCACCTCAGCTTCACCTGGGGTGCAACCAACGACGAGGGTAGCGAACATGCCTATGGCTATGGGAGGTGGGTAAAGTTTCCGCTCCCGCCGCCGGTACGGTAGCTCAGTGTGTTCGGTCGGAGGGTTAGCTACCCTCTGTAATAAAAAAGAAACTGAGTGAACGGATCAACAAAGAACTTAAACGGGTGCCATCGGACGTCCGCCCCGAACAAATTCAACCAATAATAGAGAACAAAATGAGATAAAAAACCCTACTGGTCAAGTACAGTAGGCAGCTGAGAGGAGTGGAGCGCGGAGAGGGCAACTGGCTCTTCTACTTGCTGCCCTGCTCCCAGCGGCTGCCAATCGTCTTTGATACTGGCCGTTCTAAAAACATTGTCTTGCCAGTAGAATTCATTTTCAACGCCTTCTGTGCTCTATTGTTCGCCGTTTGCGGTCTCCAGTTTCAGTTATTTGAGGTGTACACAAATAAATCAGGCAAGTTACAGTGAAACCTGCATACGGGCGATGCATCTGCGTGGTAAGCAAGAAACGGGCGAAAAAACTGTTGTGAATTGGCAGGAGCCAATTCACGGGGTTTGGAGGAAGCCGAAAGGCACGCGTTTAAGCTCACGCAGGCTGGCGTGAGGTCTGGAACAGTTATAGGAGTTGAGTCTAGTAAAAAGGAGGTAACTAGTAGAATACTTAACTTTAATCCACAATTGGTGAACATCTGTCTTGACTGCACATGCTTCACAAGATAAATATCAAATGCTATGGCGCCTTGCTAGGTCGTAGCAAATGACGTAGCTGAAGGCTATGCTAACTATCGTCTCGGCAAATGAGAGCGTAGTTGTCAGTGCAGCATCGCTAGCAAAGTCGTCTGTACAACTGGAGCGAGTGCTAGGAAGTCTCTCTAGACCTGCCGTGTGGCGGCGCTCGGTCTGCAATCACTGACAGTGGCGACACGCGGGTCCGACGTATACTAGCGGACCGCGGCCTATTTAAACGCTACCACCTAGAAAGTGTGGTGTCTGGCGGTGACACCACATTCCTCCCCCGCAAATCGGCGTACGGTTGTGTTATAAGGCTTCCGCCCGCCGTGGGGAGGACCCCATGTCGACGTATGCGACGAGGTGTGGAGCCTAACAACAGGCGAGGCTGTGCCACCTGCACCCTGCCATTCGGCCCGAGGGGATCTAGGAAACGCCTGAAAACCTAGTCCAGGGTGCACGCAAACATCTGGTGTATGCGTCCGTAAAGAGACAGGAGGGGCCGAAGGGTCGACCTCCATCGCGTCGGCGTACCCGACGGGCGAAGACGCCATCTGGTCCGGAGCGGACAAGAGTTCCATGTCGGAGGACAGCTGGTCACGGGAAGCGATCGGCGGCGCGTGACCCAGGGAGGCGCTTGGCGGTTGCAGCGAAGGGTCCACTGCGGGCGTCGCCGGCGGGAGAACAGGCGGCGGCGGTGGCGCGTCGCCATGGGGCAAAATGGAAGACAGCGTCGGTAACACCTGGGGATGAGGCGAGCCAGTAGATGGGTCCGTAGGGCGCTGACCGGACGGTACCGTCGCTGAAAGCAGACGGGGAGCGGCAGAACCCGTGCGACGACAGAGGCGCAGCTGATCGAGATGCCGACGCACCTCACCAGAGGCCCCCAAAACCAGATACATAGCGCGGCTGAGGCAGCGAACAATGCGCCCTGCGAGCCAACGCCGTGAACCTCGATAGTTGCGATAGTATACAACGTCGCCTGGGCCAAAAGTAGGTGTCTGCCGCTGCACAGGACCCTGATGCGGCGGATGCAGCAAAAACATCAAGGTTCGATGAGGACGACCGTGGAGCAACTCAGCCGGCGAGCGACCACCTCGGGGCTGAGAGCGATACGAAGACAAAAAGAGCAATAACGCGTCCTCCCGAGAGTGCGACTCTTTCAACTTGAAAGTCCGTACCAATCGTTCAGCGGCACCGTTTAACTGCGGCGAAAACGGCGCGGACGTGAGATGTTGAATACCATTGGCCCTGCAGAATGACTGAAATTTTGCGGACATGAATTGTGGGCCATTGTCGGAAACAATAGTCTGTGGAAGACCTTCAATAGAAAAGATAGCGGATAACGCTTGGATGGTGGCAGATGACGTCGTGGCAGACATTCTGACAACAAAAGGAAAATTACTGAATGAATCTACGACAACCAACCATCGAGCATTCCAGAATGGACCAGCAAAATCGATGTGTAAGCATTGCCAAGGGGAAGTGGCTTTCGACCATGCAAAGAATTTCCGCGGTGGTGCAAGAAGAGCACATATTCGTAATCGCAGCATCGATTCCGAACCAAGTACAGTGCTGACGAGCAAGTTGTTTCGTTCGCACTATACCCCAATGTCTTTGGTGGAGAAGCCGTAAGACAGAGGACTGTAACGAACGTGGGACCACGACCCTGGACTGATCATTATCAGAACGCAACAGCAAAACACCACGTCGAACAAAAAGTCTCTCCTTGTGAGCAAAAAATCGGCGAACCAACGGATCCTCGATCCATGACTTGGACAAGGGCCCTTGCGTAGCAACAAAACGCAAAACGGGAGCAAGGACAGGGTCAGCAGCAGTGGCTGTAGCCACACGACGAAAATCAATCGGAAACGATTCGACCACGTCATCGGTTTCCGCATCAATGAACATGCAAGCAAGCTCGGAGGAATTGAATGCTCTATCCTCAGCAACAGGCAAACGGGACAACGCATCGGCGTTTCCGTGCTTAGCAGTGGACCGATACAAGATATCGTAGCGGTACTGCGAGAGGAAAATAGACCAGCGAATGAATTTCTGCGCTGTACGTGGTGGTACAGGCTTGTGTGGATGAAAAAGCGATGTAAAAGGTTTGTGGTCTGTGATGATGGTAAAGTGACGACCATACAAGAAATCATGAAACTTAGTAACACCAAATACGAGAGCCAAAGCTTCTTTCTCTATCTGTGAATATTGTCTTTGCGCAGACGAGAGCAATTTGGACGCAAAGGCAATAGGGCGATCATGCGATCCATCTTTGTGCACAAGCACAGCACCGATCCCGAAATCCGATGCATCTACCATCAACAAAAGGGGTTTCTGGGGATCGAATGGCGTAAGGCAAGTAGTGGAAAGCAACGCCGATTTCAACTGGCGAAAGGCGCGTTCGCATTCCGTCGTCCAGACGAACGGAACACCTTTACGGCGTAAGCAATGAAGCGGAGCTGAAATGGAAGAAGCGTGGCGCACATATCTCTTATAGTAATTGATTTTTCCCAGCACACTCTGTAGCTGCTTCAAATTCTGCGGCGAAGGCAAGTCTTGAATGGCACGGAGGTGCTCGGGACTGGGATGTATGCCTTGGGCATTGATTACACGTCCCAGATAGGGTAAGTCACGAGCAAAAAACACACATTTGTCCTTCCGCAAGCGAAGACCATTTTGTCGCAAGACCTGAAATAATGCTCTGAGATTGGCTAAATGTTCTTCTTCCGTCTTTCCGGAGATCACAATATCGTCCAGATAGTTTGCTGCAGTAGGGACCGACGCACAAACAGTTTGCAGATATTGCTGAAACAAAGCAGGGGCGGATGCACACCCGAATGGCAGTCTTTTGAATCGATACAAACCAAGATGCGTGTTAACCACCAAGACGCGCTGGGATTCGTCGTCCACCGGTATTTGCAAGTACGCATCTGCTAGGTCCAACTTCGAAAAATATTTACACGGGCACAGTTTGTCAAAAAGATCTTCCGGGCAGTGTAAAGGATAAGTTGCAATCACTAGTTGTGGATTCACTGTTGCCTTGAAGTCCACGCAAAATCTCAATTGTCCAGAAGGTTTTGGCAAAATTACTAAGGGTGATGCCCAGAGAGAAGCCTGCACACGTTCAACCACACCTTGTGATTCCAAATCGTGTAATGTTCTTGCAACCTCATCACGCAATGCGTGGGGAACATTGCGCGCTCTGAAAAATTTCGGTTGCGCGTTTACTTTCAGTTCGAAATGTGCTTTATAGTTCTTAGCGCAACCAAGGCCCGGTGCAAAAAGTCTGCAAACTCGTCAAAAAGACGAGAAACACTGTCTGAAGGCACAGTCTGGTTCACTGAGAGGACCTGATTTACTATAGACAAGTTAAACAACTAAAATAAATCTAAACCAAACAAGTTCACTGCAGAAGAAGAACGAAGTACGTAAAATGACACAAGTTTTGTTTGTCCCTTGTATGTTGCAAGAAGGCTGCACTGTCCTAACACAGGGATAGCTCGTCCTGAATAACATTTGCGGCATGCAACGGAGGTGTGCTCAGTTGTTTGTACGTGTCGTTATTGATCAATGAAACTGCAGCTCCGGTATCGAGCTGGAACGGGATCACGTTGCCATTAATGTCCAAGTCTACAAAAAGTTTATTGTCCTGCTGACAACAAGAGCAACTGTCTCGTGCAACGTGAACTGACACTGGTACAGAATCACTTGCGACTTGATGGGATTTTCGTCGACGTCGACACACACTAGTTGTGGGACGAACACTGTCACTGTTAGAGAGAGTGGCACTGGGCGGAGTGGATTGAAATACATGAATTTCTATGGGTGAAGGTTCAAGAGACTGAGTATTCTTGGTTCGATTCCGATTCCAGCGTGAAGCAAAGGGCCTGGAATGGTTGTGAGTGTCCGATCTAAGCTTTTTCTGGCAAACACTCTGAACATGTCCTTTTTTATTACAGAAAAAGCAAATAGCTTGGCGTGACGGGCAATTCTCACGCGAATGTCTAGTAGCACACCGCGGGTATGATTTTAGCACTTCATTTGCTTGCTTGCGCGGCACACGTAGCGGAGAGCTTGGTGGCAGCTGCGCGGATGGGCGCAAGGGCTGTTTACTGTTCCGTGCAGCGCGCCCGGCGGGCCGGTTAACATGACACACGGCTGGCGAAGGTGCAAATGATTCCTGAGCAAAGTCAAGTGTGTCTTGCCTATCCAATATGTCCATCACTTATTGAAGGGAGGGATTGACTAGTTTCTAAATCTGTTCCCTTATACGAACATCAGAAACGTTCTGTGCAATTGCATCACATACCATAGTATCTGAATAAGGGAGTCCACATTCACAATCAAAAGCACAATCCCTAGTAAGGCCTTGCAAAGTTGCAACCCACTCCCGATTAGTTTGACCGGCCGTACGTTTTGTACGAAAGAAGGTATACTTTTTTGCAACTACATTGACTGATTCTTTGAAAAATGCATCTAATGCAGACAAAATTTCGTTGTAGGACTGAGTTGCTACGTCGTGTCGGGGAAATAATTTCACTATCACTCGGCAGGTGGATACACCTACACAAGAAAGCAAAAAAGGCTGCCGCTCAATACCTTGAATTCTGTAGGCGGCGAGATGGAATCCAAATTGGCGTGACCACTACGTCCAGCTTTCCAGTGCCGCATCAAAAGGACGAAAAGGTGGTGCAACAGCATGTTGTGGCTGCGGTAGCGGTGGAGCGGTGGCGGCCGCATCGTTTTGCATCGCACGTTGACCCTGGATGAGCTGTCCGAGGGCATCCAATAAGGCCTGCGTATGCTGATTCTGCAAGCGCTAAAATTCGGACAGTACATCTGGAGATTGTGGCGAAGCCATGACACAAGTAATTTAAGCAAGTATAAAGAAGAAGACCGTTTTCACACTCGTCGCCATTTGTTGTGAATTGGCAGGAGCCAATTCACAGGGTTTGGAGGAAGTGGAAAGGCACGCGTTTAAGCTCACACAGGCTGGCGTGAGGTCTGGAACAGTTATAGGAGTTGAGTCTAGCAAAAAAGGAGGTAACTGGTAGAATACTTAACTTTAATCCACAATTGGTGAACATCTCTCTTGACTGTACATGCTTCACAAGATAAATATCAAATGCTATGGCGCCTTGCTAGGTCGTAGCAAATGATGTAGCTGAAGGCTATGCTAACTATCGTCTCGGCAAATGAGAGCGTAGTTGTCAGTGTAGCATCGCTAGCAAAGTCGTCTGTACAACTGGAGCGAGTGCTAGGAAGTCTCTCTAGACCTGCCGTGTGGCGGCGCTCGGTCTGCAATCACTGACAGTGGTGACACGCGGGTCCGACGTATACTAGCGGACCGCGGCCGATTTAAATGCTACCACCTAGCAAGTGTGGTGTCTGGCGGTGACACCACAAAAACACTATCACTGCTGAGGTTTTAACTTAACTAAACGAAGCGTATATCACGTTTAGCTAACTCATTTCAGTAGTAGCATGCACAATACTTGTATTAGAAGTCGCTCTTGTTTAAACAATATACACCACTGGCCATTAAAATCGCTACACCAAGAAGAAATGGAGACGATAAACGGGTACCCATTGGACAAATATATTATACTAGAACTGACATGTGATTACATTTTCACGCAGTTTGCGTGTATAGATCCTGAGGAATCAGTACCCAGAACAACCACCTCTGGCCGTAATAACGGCCTTGATACGCCTGAGCATTGAGTCAAACAGAGCTTGGATGGCGTGTACAGGTACAGCTGCCCATGCAGCTTCAACACGATACCACAGTTCATCAAGAGTAGTGATTGGCGTATTGTGACGAGCCAGTTGCTCGGCCACCATTGACCAGACGTTTTCAATCGGTGAGAGATCTGGAGAATGTACTGACCAGGGCAGCAGTCGAACATTTTCTGTATCCAGAAAGGCCCATACAGGACCTGTAACATGCGATCGTGCATTATCCTGCTGAAACGTAGGGTTTTGCAGAGCTCGAATGAAGGGTAGACCCACGGGTCGTAACACATCTGAAATGTAATGTCCACTGTTCAAATTGAAGTCAATGCGAACAAGAGGTGACCAAGAGGTGTTACCAATGGCGGCACCCCATACCATCACGACGGGTGATACGCCAGTATGCCGATGACAAATACACGCTTCCAATGTGCGTTCACCGCGATGTCGCTAAACACGGACGCGACCATCATGATGCTGTAAAGAGAACCTGGATTCATACGAAAAAATGACGTTCTGCCATTCGTGAACCCAGGTTCGTCGTTGAGTACACCATCGCAGGCGCTCCTGTTTGTGATACAGCGTCAAGGGTAACCGCAGCCATGGTCTCCGAGCTGATAGTCCGTGCTGCTGCAAACGTCCTCGACCTGTTCGTGCAGATGGTTGTTGTCTTGTAAACGTCCCCATCTGTTGACTCCGGGATCGAGACGTGGCTGCACGATCCGTTACAACCATGCGGATAAGATGCCTGTCAACTCGACTGCGGGTGATACGAGGCCGTTGGGATCCAGCACGGCGTTCCGTATTACCCTCTTGAACCCACCGATTCCCTCTGCTAACAGTCATTGGATCTCGACCAACGCGAGCAGCAATGTCGCGATACGATAAACCGCAATCGCGATAGGCTACAATCTGCCCTTTATCAAAGTCGGAAACGTGATGGTACGCGTTTCTCCTCCTTACACGACGCATCACAACAACGTTTCACGAGGCAACGCCGGTCAACTGCTGTTTGTGTATGAGAAATTGGTTGGAAACTTTCCTCATGTCAGCACGTTGTAGGTGTCGCCACCGGCGGCAACCTTGTGTGAATGCTCTGAAAATCTAATCATTCGCATATCACAGCATCTTCTTCCTGTCGGTTAAATTTTGCGTCTGTAGCAAGTCATCTTCGTGGTGTAGTAATTTTAATGGCCAGTAGTGTATTTACGCGTATGTCATTCCAACCCCTTCACGTCATCCACAGTTACAATGTTGACATAACTAAATAAAGAAAATGTTTTTATTTAGGCTTGTACTTTTCTGTCTTGAGTACATCACCGTAGTCGCGGTTGCTCCTCTGTGGCTACTGCATCCCCTCTTGGGCGTTCTTCTCTGTTGCTGACAGTGCCACCGAAAGAAGTTCAAGTGCGCCGATGATACGTGAGCGCGCCTAAAGACTGGAGAGCCATTTTTCTGCTTCAGACTTCGATTGATCTGTAGTTTCAAAAATACACCGCTTACTTCATGCTCTTTTTCAGTGTTTGGCAGACATGTTTGCACTGCTTGCTGAAGTTCCATGAGAAGTACTGAACTGTACGTATCGAATGTTGTGAAAATTCAGTTATAATACGATAGTCTCTAACAATTTCTCGACTATTTAATTAGCTGCTTCTTCAGTAAGAAAACTGGTGTTATTTTTTATTCGTTTCCTTGTACCATCTGCGAAAAGGTTAAAAATTGCATCGTCTGAAATTGCAAGCGGAAGTTCATTTATATATTCCAGATGACTCACTTATGACACACAATGTCTGTCCAGCCGACTTTTTTCTTTTGAGTCCTTGTCTTCTGACTGGTTTGACGCGGCCGGCCATGAATTCCTATCTTGTGCCAACCTCTTCATCTCCAAGCCGCACTTGCACCCTTTGTCCTCAAATATACTTCGCTGTGTTCAAATTTCTGTCTTCCTCTACGGCTCCCTCCAGATCTATGGACATTATTCCCTGGTGCTTTAACATATGCCCTATCATCTTGTACCTTGTTATTGTCAATTTTTCCCCATACGTTCTTTCTTTCCCAGATTCTGCGGAGAACCTCTCCAACCCTTATCTTATCCGTGCACCTGACTTTCTACCTTCTTTTGTAGCACCACATCTCAAAATCTTCGATTTTCTTCTGTTCCGTTTTTCCCACTGTCCATGTTTCACAATCATAAAATGCTCTGCTCCAAACGTACATTCTCTAAAATTTCTTCCTCAAATAACGGCCTAGTAGACATGTCTAGGCTATCCGTCGTTGGTTATTTTACTGCCTTAGTAGTAGAATTCCTTGACTTAATCTACGTCGTGACAATCAATCCTGATGTTAAGTTTCTCACTGTGCTCATTTCGACTACTTCTCAGTACTTTTGCTTTTCTTCGATTTACTCTCATTCCATATTCTGTACTACTTAGGTTGTTAATTCGATTTTTCTTCATTTTCACTCAGGATGGCAATATCATCAGCGAATCGCACCACTGATATCCTTTCATCTTGAATTTTAATTCCTCTCTTAAGCCTTTCTTTTATTCCCATCATTGCTTCTTCGATGTACAGATTGAACGGTAGGGGAGAAGGACTACATCCCTGTCTTACCGCCTTTATAATCCGAGCACTTCGTTCTTGGTCGTCCACTCTTATTTTTATCTCTTGGCTCCTGTACATGTTTTGTAGAACCTGTCTCTATCTATAGCTTAGCCTTATTTTTCTCAGAATTTCGAACATATTGCAACATTTTACATTGTCGAATGTTTTTTCCAGATCGACAAATACTATGAACAATTTACATAAAGCCATAAAATCACTAAGCCTCGCGGGATTAGCCGAGCGGTCTTGGGGGCTGCAGTCATGGACTGTGCGGCTGATCCCGGCGGAGGTTCGAGTCCTCCCTCGAGCACGGGTGTGTGTGTTTGTCCTTAGGATAATTTAGGTTGTGTGTAAGCTTAGGGACTGATTACCTTAGCAGTTAAGTGCCATAAGATTTCACACACATTTCAACATAAAATCACTTATCTTGGCCCAAAAAGGGGGCCAGTGTTCAGGAACACACATTTTCAATAAATTGCTAACAACCATTAAGTACTTAATTTCAGATGAAGCACGGTTTAAACAGAGTTTGAAAGACTTTTGGATAGCCAATTCCATCTACGCTATAGACGAATGTCTTAACATAAACTGTTAGCCCAGCGTAAGTAAAATTGTCTGTTAGATTTAAGTTTTGACAGTAGTTGCTCACATTGGGTATTTTGTGTATGATAAACTTATTAAAAGTGCATTCTGACAGTGTATCAATTCTGTAAATATTGACAGTAACAGTTTACTGTAATATATTCACCTATTTTGACAACCTTTTGACAAATGATCAGGGTAGTGAGTATTATATTCAAATGTTTTATGTTTTTTATATGTTATACGAGGGCTATTCGGAAAGTGAGGAACGATCGGTTGCGAAATGGAAACTGCTGTGAAAATCCGACGAGGCTTTTCACAGATGTTTTGGGCAGTGCCTTTAGTATGCCCATCGATCGCATCAAGACGCTCTTTTCAGTTGTGAGCGCTCTGAGAGCGAGTTAAGATGCCTAGAACAACAATGTCTTCCACCAAGTAGGAGGACCCGCTGAGACGCTCCGCCTTAATGAGTGTAGCCCACCTAACACAACTGCCACGCACTTCCTTCTTCATGGAAATTCTCAGCTGTACTCTGCAGGGGCAGTGAAGACGCTCCTGCAGCCTTTTCGATGGGAAGTGTTCGATCACCCACAGCACAGCCCTAATTGGCTCGTCCTTAGTATCATCTCTGTTCACATGAAACGCTGGATACGAAGACAACGTTTAGGCGCAGGCTACGCGCTATAGACCAGCGTAGAGAATTATTGGAAAGCACAGGTGGCTGCCTTCTTTGTCGATGGTGTTGGAAATTTGATGTAAGGCTCCGACAAATGTCTAAGTCGGAGCGGCGACTATGTACAGAAGCACCTGGAAGGTTCACTGTGGTTTCCATTTTGCAACCGATCGTTCCTTACTTTCCTAACAACCCTCGTATTTTCTGACATGTTCCATGCCTACGAGAATCATCTCATTTTTGGGTCTATGGAACGAAAACGGAATCCATACTAATCTAACGACAGAATGACGGTATCCAAAACTGGCGTCGAGGCAGTTGTGGGGCACCATGGGCAATAGATGGCACATGTGAGAGACAGCTGCAGGAACAGACGTGCAACTGTTTAGCAACAGACGGCCCATATGAACCAAGGGGCTACCAACAACGTCTCCTCATTTACTCTTTAGCGAATGTTGCTGCGTATGGGCCTTCACAGAAGGCGCCTATGTAATGGTTCAAAAAATGGTTCAAATGGCTCTGATACAAGATGACTTGGACCGGATTTGTGATTGGTGTAAAGATTGGCAGCTAACTCCAAATATAGATAAATGTAAATTAATGCAGATGAATAGGAAAAAGAATCCTGTAATGTTTAGATTAGATTAGATTAGAATAATACTGGTTCCATGGATCATGAATACGATATTTCGTAGTGATGTGGAACGAGTCAAATTTTCCAGTACATGACATAATTAAGTTAATTTAACAACATACTTAAGTTAATATAATAACTTTTTATTTTTTTGTGTTTTTTTATTTTTTTATTATTTTTTTTGTTTTTTTCTTTTTTTTCTTAATTTATATCTAAAAATTTCTCTAAGGAGTAGAAGGAGTTGTCATTCAGAAATTCTTTTAATTTCTTCTTAAATACTTGTTGGTTATCTGTCAGAGTTTTGATACTATTTGGTAAGTGACCAAAGACTTTAGTGCCAGTATAATTCACCCCTTTCTGTGCCAGAGTTAGATTTAATCTTGAATAGTGAAGATCATCCTTTCTCCTAGTATTGTAGTTATGCACACTGCTATTACTTTTGAATTGGGTTTGGTTCTTAATAAAAAATTTCATAAGAGAGTATATATACTGAGAAGCTACTGTGAGTATCCCTAGATCCTTAAATAAATGTCTGCAGGATGATCTTGGGTGGACTCCAGCTATTATTCTGATTACACGCTTTTGTGCAATAAATACTTTATTCCTCAGTGATGAATTACCCCAAAATATGATGCCATATGAAAGCAATGAGTGAAAATAGGCGTAGTAAGCTAATTTACTAAGATGTTTATCACCAGCATTTGCAATGACCCTTATTGCATAAGTAGCTGAACTCAAACGTTTCAGCAGATCATCAATGTGTTTCTTCCAATTTAATCTCTCATCAATGGACACACCTAAAAATTTGGAATATTCTACCTTAGCTATATGCTTCTGATTAAGGTCTATATTTATTAATGGCGTCATACCATTCACTGTAGGGAACTGTATGTACTGTGTCTTATCAAAATTCAGTGAGAGTCCATTTACAAGGAACCACTTAGTAATTTTCTGAAAGACAGTATTGACAATTTCATCAGTTAATTCTTGTTTGTCAGGTGTGATTACTATACTTGTATCATCAGCAAAGAGAACTAACTTTGCCTCTTCATGAATACAGAATGGCAAGTCATTAATATACATTAAGAACAACAAAGGACCCAAGACTGACCCTTGTGGAACCCCATTCTTGATAGTTCCCCAGTTTGAGGAATGTGCTGATCTTTGCATGTTATGAGACCTACTTATTTCAACTTTATGCACTCTTCCAGTTAGGTACGAATTAAATCATTTGTGCACTGTCCCACTCATGCCACAATACTTGAGCTTGTCTAGCAGAATATCATGGTTGACACAATCAAAAGCCTTTGAGAGATCACAAAAAATCCCAATGGGTGGTGTTCGGTTATTCAGATCATTCAAAATTTGACTGGTGAAAGCATATATGGCATTTTCTGTTGAAAAACCTTTCTGGAAACCAAACTGACATTTTGTTAGTGCTTCATTTTTACAGATATGTGAAGCTACTCTTGAATACATTACTTTCTCAAAAATTTTGGATAAAGCTGTTAGAAGGAAGATTGGACGGTAATTGCTGACATCAGATCTATCCCCCTTTTTATGCATAGGTATAACAATAGCATATTTCAGTCTATCAGGGAAAATGCCCTGTTCCAGAGAGCCATTACACAGGTGGCTGAGAATCTTACTTATCTGTTGAGAACAAGCTTTTAGTATTTTGCTGGAAATGCCATCAATTCCATGTGAGTTTTTGCTTTTAAGCAAGTTTATTATTTTCCTAATTTCAGAGGGAGAAGTGGGTGAGATTTCAATTGTATCACATTGCATGGGTATGGCCTCTTCCATTAACAGCCTAGCATCTTCCAATGAACACCTGGATCCTACTACATCCACAACATTTAGAAAATGATTATTAAAAATATTTTCTTCTTCTGACTTTTTGTTCATAAAGTTTTCATTCAATTTGATGGTAATACTGTCTTCCTCTGCTCTTGGTTGACCTGTTTCTCTTTTTATAATATTCCAAATTGTTTTAATTTTATTATCAGAGTTGCTGATTTCAGACATGATACACATACTCCTGGATTTTTTAATAACTTTTCTTAATTTAACACAGTAGTTTTTATAATTTTTGATAGTTTCTGGGTCACTACTCTTTCTTGCTGTCAGATACATTTCCCTTTTCCGGTTACAAGATATTTTTATACCCTTAGTAAGCCATGGTTTGTTACAAGGTTTCTTGCGAGTATATTTAACTATTTTCTTGGGGAAGCAGTTTTCAAATGCATTTACAAAAATGTCATGAAATAAATTATATTTTAAATTGGCATCAGGTTCACAGTACACCTCATCCCAGTCTAACAGCTGTAGGCTTTCCCTGAAATTTGCAATTGTTAAATTGTTGACTGAACGTACTACTTTGGAGGACTGTTTAGTATTACTGAATGGAGCTATGTCATATATTGTAACTAGCTGTGCACCATGATCAGAAAGACCATTCTCAACAGGCTGAGCATTTATCTGGTTAAACTTATCTTGGTCTATAAAGAAGTTATCTATCAGTGAGCTGCTATCCTTTACCACCCGAGTAGGAAAATCAATAACGGGTGTTAAATTGAAAGAACCGAGTAATACTTCAAGGTCATTTTTCCTATTACCCTCTTTCAGAGAATTTACATTGAATTCCCCAGAAATAATAATTTGCTTCCCCCTGTCTGACAGATAGCACAACAAGGAGTCCAAATTTTTCAGAAATAGATGAAAATATCCTGATGGGGACCTGTATACAGTTACAATTATAAATTTGCCTTTATTTAATTTAAGCTCACAGGCACATGCTTCTATATGTTAAAACTTTTTTGTTTCTATACTTATTGCACAATGATAACTTTTGACATGTATGGCAACTCCTCCTTTCTCCATATTTTCTCTCATTACATGTGCAGAGAGCTTATATCCACTTACATTTACCTTATCCATATCAGTAACAATGTGATGCTCAGACAGGCATAGTATATCTATTTCATCCTCAGCTTCTAAATCTTCTAAACAAACCAGAAGCTCATCTATTTTATTCTTTAAACTCCCAATATTTTGATGAAATATACTTACATTATTTTTAATTATACTTTTATGAGAACCTTTCCTTATTCTAACATTTGCAGTACTCTCCTGTCTGAGTTTCTCATTGTGCTTAGGCCTAGTTCCTATACCAGTGGTCACATGGTGTTCAGAGAGGCAGATTATGTCAACTGGGTTGGGTGACTAATTCATCAGTGCAATTACCTAGGACTGAGATACCACATGGTGGAGATAAAATTTCTGGTGATTGGTGAAAATTTATAATTGACAGCTCCATGCTCCATCAGTAGTGTAGTGCTTGACACGGTCACGTCGATGAAATATTTGGGCGTAGCACTGCAGAGCAATATGAAGTGGGACAAGGATGTAATGGCAGTTGTGGGAAAGTTGATAGTCGTCTTCGGTTTACTGGTAGAATTTTGGGAAGATGTGGTTCATCTGTAAAGGAGACCGCTTATAAAACACTGATACGACCTATTCTTGAGTACTGCTTGAGCGTTTGGGATCCCTATCAGGTCGGATTGAGGGAGGACATAGAAGCAATTCAGAGGCGGGCTGCTAGATTTGTTACTGGTAGGTTTGATCATCACGCGAGTGTTACGGAAATGCTTCAGGAACTCGGGTGGGAGTCTCTAGAGGAAAGGAGGCGTTCTTTTCGTGAATCGCTACTGAGGAAATTTAGAGAACCAGCATTTGAGGCTGACTGCAGTACAATTTTACCGGCGCCAACTAACATTTCGCGGAAAGACCACAAAGATAAGATAAGAGAGATTAGAGCTCGTATAGAGGCATTCAGGCAGTCATTTTTGCCTCGTTCTGTTTAGTGGAACAGGGAGAGAAGATGGTAGTTGTGGTATGAGGTACCCTCCGCCACGCACCGTATGGTGGATTGCGGAGTATGTATGTAGATGTAGATGTAGCACTATGGGACTTAACATCTGATGTCATCAGTCCCCTAGAACTTAGAACTACTTAAACCTAACTAACCTAAGGACACCAGACATATCCATGCCCGAGGCAGGATTCGAACCTGCGACCGTAGCGGTCGCGCGGTTCCAGACTGGAGTTCCTAGAACCGCTCAGCCACACCAGCCGGCTCTTATTTAATGCACCCATGCTGACTGCTCTTCATCGGCGACGAAGGCTGGAATTTGCTCGCTAATATCGGAAATGGACGTCCACTGAGAGGGGACTGCTGTCCTTTTCAGATAAATCATGTCTTATGCTTCATCGGACAGACGGCTGTCTGAAAGCAAACACCGTGCAACAATCGTCATAAGGGTCGAAACCGGAGGAAGGAGCGTTGCAGTATGGGAAATGTTTTCGTAGTTTTCGCTGAGTGATCTAGTCGTTGTGGAAGGCACACTGGATTACACAAGAATGCGTCTATCCCTGGGGACCATGACCACCTCCACATGCAGTCTATTCTTCCTCGGCACGATTGCATCTACGAGCAGCGCAATGCAACGTGTCATACCGCTCGTAGTGAACATGCGTGGTTCGTAGAGCACCAGGATGAGTTTATCGTATTCCCCTGGTCACCAAATTCCTCGAATTTAAAGCGAAACTGGAATCTGTGGGACCACCTCGACGGTGCTGTGCGCGTTACGGATCCTCCAGCAACAAAACTAGCGCAGTTGACCACGTCAGTGGAGTTGGACATGGCTGCACATCCCTTACAGAACCTCAATGACTCTCTTCCTGTACGTGTCACAGCCATCTGGGCTGATGATGATGATGTCGGTTTGTGAGGCGCTCAACATCGTGCTCATCAGTGCCCAATCTTTCCAGTTTCAATCTCGCCACTTCCCGAATGATGATGAGATGGTGTGGACAACACAAACGCCCTGTCCCCGGGCGGCGAAAATCCCCGACCCGGGTGGGACTCGAATCCGGGACCCCATGATCTAGAGGTATCACGCTAGGCACTAGACCACGAACTGCGGACGATCTGCATGAAAAAGGTTTTCAGGCTTTTGACAGGTGGTCATGTTGTGTAAGTGGACAATGTACTTATTAGTTGAATGAGATTTTCACTCTGCAGCGGAGTGTGCGCTGATATGAAACTTCCTGGCAGATTAAAACTATGTGCCCGACCGAGACTCGAACTCGGGACCTTTGCCTTTCGCGGGCAAGTGCTCTACCAACTGAGCTACCGAAGCACGACTCACGCCCGGTACTCACAGCTTTACTTCTGCCAGTACCTCGTCTCCTACCTTCCAAACTTTACAGAAGCTCTCCTGCGAACCTGCAGAACTAGCACTCCTGAAAGAAAGGATATAGCGGAGACATGGTTTAGCCACAGCCTGGGGGATGTTTCCAGAATGAGATTTTCACTCTGCAGCAGAATGTGCGCTGATATGAAACTTCCTGGCAGATTAAAACTGTGTGCCCGACCGAGACTCGAACTCGGGACCTTTGCCTTCCTACTGTACTTATTAGTTGTTGCTCCTGACTTCTACTGGCTGTTTTAATAACGTCAAATAGCTGAAGTGAATGTCAATATCAATGAAATTATCCAAGAGCCGTGTAGCTGAGATGTTATTTTATTTTATTTTGATGGCTACCAATTTCGGCATTCAACAATGCCATCTTCAGGCCCCATACACAATCTCTCCCAATAAACGATAATGTCATATAGTGCCATAAATCCCTGGATGTCGTTAATTTATATGCTTTCACTAGTGCTTCATTCGAACACTTGATAGTAACATGCTATCAAGTCTTCGAATAAAGCACTAGTGAAACAATTGAGATTTATGGCACTATATGACATCATAGCTTATTTGGAGACATGCATATGGGGCCTGAAGATGGCATGTGGAATGACGAAACTGGTAGCCTTCAAAATAAAATGAAATAACATCTCAGTTACGGCTGTTGGAGAATTACATTGATATTGACAGTTACTTAAACAGCCGATGTCCCCTGTCCACGATGGATCAACAGAGAATAGCTGACGTGGTCGTTCCTCAGAGTGTATCGAATAAGATACACTCAGAAGATAAGATAAGGGATCTTGCAACTCTAGTAGGCACTGAAATCCAGGAGCCACAGTACCGTTTCACGTCACTAGAGAAGCCAAAACAAAAGCGCTCAACCCACTGATAAATTCTAGACGGGCTTCTCTACCGGTGTGACACCGCACTGTGGCGGGCTGATTTTAACTGTACCAGGACTGTGGATGTGTGCCTGCAAGAATAAGAACTTAATTACAAAAGAAATTAATTTCTCTGTAATAATAAAAGCTTTAGGACTACTAATAATACGAAAGATATTGCAGCTTGCGGATAAACATAACTGAAATACACTCCTGGAAATGGAAAAAAGAACACATTGACACCGGTGTGTCAGACCCACCATACTTGCTCCGGACACTGCGAGAGGGCTGTACAAGCAATGATCACACGCACGGCACAGCGGACACACCAGGAACCGCGGTGTTGGCCGTCGAATGGCGCTAGCTGCGCAGCATTTGTGCACCGCCGCCGTCAGTGTCAGCCAGTTTGCCGTGGCATACGGAGCTCCATCGCAGTCTTTAACACTGGTAGCATGCCGCGACAGCGTGGACGTGAACCGTATGTGCAGTTGACGGACTTTGAGCGAGGGCGTATAGTGGGCATGCGGGAGGCCGGGTGGACGTACCGCCGAATTGCTCAACACGTGGGGCGTGAGGTCTCCACAGTACATCGATGTTGTCGCCAGTGGTCGGCGGAAGGTACACGTGCCCGTCGACCTGGGACCGGACCGCAGCGACGCACGGATGCACGCCAAGACCGTAGGATCCTACGCAGTGCCGTAGGGGACCGCACCGCCACTTCCCAGCAAATTAGGGACACTGTTGCTCCTGGGGTATCGGCGAGGACCATTCGCAACCGTCTCCATGAAGCTGGGCTACGGTCCCGCACACCGTTAGACCGTCTTCCGCTCACGCCCCAACATCGTGCAGCCCGCCTCCGGTGGTGTCGCGACAGGCGTGAATGGAGGGACGAATGGAGACGTGTCGTCTTCAGCGATGAGAGTCGCTTCTGCCTTGGTGCCAATGATGGTCGTATGCGTGTTTGGCGCCGTGCAGGTGAGCGCCACAATCAGTACTGCATACGAACGAGGCACACAGGGCTAACACCCGGGATCATGGTGTGGGGAGCGATCTCCTACACTGGCCGTACACCACTGGTGATCGTCGAGGGGACACTGAATAGTGCACGGTACATCTAAACCGTCATCGAACCCATCGTTCTACCATTCCTAGACCGGCAAGGGAACTTGCTGTTCCAACAGGACAATGCACGTCCGCATGTATCCTGTGCCACCCAACGTGCTGTAGAAGGTGTAAGTCAACTACCCTGGCCAGCAAGATCTCCGGATCTGTCCCCCATTGAGCATGTTTGGGACTGGATGAAGCGTCGTCTCACGCGGTCTGCACGTCCAGCACGAACGCTGGTCCAACTGAGGCGCCAGGTGGAAATGGCATGGCAAGCCGTTCCACAGGACTACATCCAGCATCTCTACGATCGTCTCCATGGGAGAATAACAGCCTGCATTGCTGCGAAAGGTGGATATACACTGTACTAGTGCCGACATTGTGCATGCTCTGTTGCCTGTGTCTATGTGCCTGTGGTTCTGTCAGTGTGATCATGTGATGTATCTGACCCCAGGAATGTGTCAATAAAGTTTCCCCTTCCTGGGACAATGAATTCACGGTGTTCTTATTTCAATTTCCAGGAGTGTATATGTATGGCATATTATACAGGTGGTCGTTAAAGGATACAAGTGACTGTCTTGTGTACTAGTTCTCAACTCTTGAATTGTTTTCACGGCATTCTCGGTCGCAGTAATGTAATAATTTTTTGTACCACGTTTTCGAAAAAGAGAAACATTTTTGGTGACAGAGACTATTGAAAGAAGCACAAATAATGAAACAGTTCTTAGAGTACTTGGTAAATAAAAGATCTCTGAAGCACTTTCTGGGACAAACACAGGATGCAATCGCTACAAATGCCACTGTACGCTGAAAAAAATCACCCTATAAATCGAGTTAGACTATGAAATGACTGTATACTTTCTTAGTGAAATTAAACTTGAAGAAAAAAAAACTTATTTGCTGACTTTTAAAACACCCATAAATACGACTGCATATGGCGCTAATGTAACTGGACTAAACCGTTTCATTAAGTCTAGTGCGTTTTCCAATTCTGGATATGATCTATTAGTAGTACCAAAATCTGTCCCATTCCTTTCTTTGAATTTACGCACATCAACAAAAGTGTTGCATCATTCCGTAACACCGTGCAGGAGCGCTGCCTTTGCTACTGTTCCTGTACTGATCAGAAGGCCACCCCTTATACTGTTTGTAAACATACACACAGTTACCATGAGCGGTACCTACGGACAGGACGCCCCACTCAAATGGACTACAGCTTTTCAGTTGAGAGTAAAGCACTGGTAGTTACACGTTAGAGACGTCTGTGTAACAGTAAACATTCATAATGCCAGGAAGGTCACTCACGACCAATGACTGGGGCCGCATCATGCGCGCAGAGCACTTGTCAGCCAGCGAAGTTGCTCAATGTACGTACCGGAGTGTTGAGCGGTCAAGGAACCAGTTGCACTTGATCGATAGTATTGGGGAGTTGCGTTCCACAGGAAGATCGAGATCTACGACTTTTGAGTCAAAGTAGCCGTGGCCTGAGTGTTCCGGAACTGAATTCGGCGTTCGAAGAGGCTGACGGACGTCCTGTATTGCATCAAACTGTACGGAAACCATTTCATGACGCGAATCTCCATTCGCGACCATCACAGGCAGCGCCACCTTGTACATAACAACACCCTGGAACCCGTTACGGATGTGCAAGGAATCATACAGAATGCCCAACCCAGTATTGAAAAAACTCGGCTCTGCTTGTATGCTTATAACCGCTGCCAAAATGTTAGGAGACAACCAGGTAATATCGAACGCCTCCAACACTGTCTTCGACAAGTGCAGCAAGGTGGTTTTGTAGTGATGTTTCGGGGTGGCATTACACGGGGCCACCGTACATCTCCTGTGATGTTCGAGGGCAATAACACTGCTGTACGGTATGGGAACAAGATTCAACAACCAATAATGGACCCGTGCTGCCAACATTTTGACGACAATCTTCATATGATATCTCGCGTGCTCATTGTACTATTCTCCTGAATTTGTTCCTTCAGCATAACAGGATCGCCAGAATGGAGTGAACCTTGTATTCTCCTGACATGAACCCAGTCGCACATGTGTGGGGTCAATTAAAACGAGCTGTTTTTGGACGTCGATGATGAGCACGTACTTCGCACGATTTACACGGAATCGTCTTTGAAGAGTGGGATATTTTGTGCCAGGGTCAGCTTAATGATCTCGTCGATTTTATGCCACGACGGATTTAAGATGGCGTCCGAGCAAGGTGATCTTCCACCGCGCACTGACGTTGCTCGGGAGTACTGTGAACAACACATTACAAGAACTGTGTAATCTCCTCCCTCTTTCCTAATTCCATCTATTGTCCACATTAGTCTTTTATGAAGATTTGAGAGGAGTTACAATAAACTTTCTAGTTTACTTGGCTTGTCATGTAGAGTTGGCTCCAGTTCTTCTTGTCTACGGGGTCTGATTCTTGAAACTGAAAATGTCATATTTTAGGTCCTCATGGTTGTATTGATGTAAGTAAATTTGAAGATTATTGTTACAGAATTTTTGTTTTTGCGTAAATTTATTTTATCGCATTTTAGTATATCGCACAGTCTTTTGATTTTTCACATTAACAAAGCCGAAATTACATTGTTCGCACAAAATACAAACATACGTCCGATCACATCAGTGGGATGTTTACGACAGTCACACTCTGTGGAAAAAACCATATCCCAAAGGGTTTACAATTTTTCTTAACAAATGTATTTCTACTAGTTCATGTTACATCATTACTTTCGAGTATTATTATTTCATAAATGAAACCAGTAATAAACATAGTAACCAGTACAGTATTGTGTAATAAAGAATAGGAATTTTAAATGTGCCAATGATTCGTACCTTCAAATGTTTCTAAAAAAGTTATTTACCCTGTACATTCAGAACTAGTACTTATCGATTATAACATCGAGACTAAAATATTTTATAAAGTAATTAATTTTAATAAATTTTAGCTTGAAATATAACATACTGTTTATAAAATTATATGAAGGTTTTCAGAAAAGCAACTGAGATAATATTGATCTGTCCAAACTTCGAAAAATAATTCTGCTATCGACAACTAGCGTTGAGGTAATGCTAGTGGAGGATGTCCCGTTACAAACGGACGATTTTGTTTTGTATGTATGATGATGTGAACGCTTTAGAAACGAATATATACAGATGCCTCAGCGCCAATTCTTGTTCTATGTTGCATGAATTTGAAAATAAAGGAATGACGCAAATTTTTTGTTGAAGTGTTTATTATATTAGGTTGGTGCATAGATTTGTAGCGTTTTTTCACAAGTTTAATCAACACAACAAGTACACGTAACAGAGACTTTAGTCATCAATAATATATTCTCCTTCACTATCTACAACTCTCTACCAACGCTGGGGTTGCTTGTAGACTCTGTGACTGGAAACCACGTGGTTTTGAGGCGAAGAACTCCTCGAGTCATGTTCGAAGTGCATTTTCATCCGGAAAGGAAGTTTCTTGAAGGTTGTTCGACAGAGAGCGGAAAAGCTGAAAATCTGATGGCGCAAGATTAGGTAAAGAAGGCGGGTGCGGTATGACTTCCCACGGGAGCAGAATGTTACCGTAGAGTACACGCAGTCTTCCTGGTCGTTATTATTGGAATGCGTATGCAAGACGTCTCAGTTGTGGACAGTAAACGTCAGCGGAGATCGTAACACCTTGGGGAAGTTATTCTAGCATACCACTCCGTCGCTGTTGGACCAGGTGCGTAACATTATCCGTTGTGGCTGCGCAGGCCCTTGTACGTGGAGTCGATGCTTTGTTTGGGCTCAACCATGGCTTTCTTTTCCTTGTGTTAGCGTAAAGACACCACTTATCCCTACCAGCAGCGACACAGGATAGAAATGGTCGGTGTTGTTCACGAGCCAATTGATGGCGAGGACGAAACAGAGATGCATTATCACC
Organism: Schistocerca piceifrons; assembly: GCF_021461385.2. Classification (NCBI taxonomy): domain Eukaryota; kingdom Metazoa; phylum Arthropoda; class Insecta; order Orthoptera; family Acrididae; genus Schistocerca; species Schistocerca piceifrons. The sequence continues at coordinate 988,200,548 of NC_060139.1, forward strand.
CACAGATTTTTGTGATTTTGGTTCAGAGCATGCAGTACCCATACAGCCGATTTTTGAACCTCTCCATTGCATGCAAATGTCACACGATTGTGGAATGATCACAGTTCAGCACACTTGACAGCTGTCGAGTACACAGATGTAGGTCATTGTGGATTAAAGCGTTTAAACGGTCTTCATCAAATCACGAAGGTCGGACAGTTACTAATGTCATAACAATCCTCCTGAAAATGGAAAATACAATTTTGTTGTCATGCTATGTCCAATATCATTATCCCGATACAGGGAGAAAATGTTTCTGGATGCTTCCGCTGCTGTCACCCCTCTAATGAACTCTGTCACAAGAGTATGTCGAAAATGTTCTGGTTTCTGCACTTGGCACTCCATTTTCTAGCGTCCAAAGTTCCACTCAGTACCTCGAAATAACAAAATAACAATATGAAAACTCAAACAGCAACAGCGAACTACAGATAAAAAATGACAGTCGAGCTACGAAGTTATACGGCAACCTAATAGTTGTACGAGAAGAGCGGTCTTAGACGCTGCAGTCATGGACTGTGCGGCTGGTCCCTGCGGAAGGTAGAGTCCTCCCTCGGGAATGGGTGTGTATGTTTGTCCTTAGGATAATTTAGGTTACGTAGTGTGTAAGCTTAGGGACTGATGACCTTAGCAGTTAAGTCCCATAAGATTTCACACACATTTGAACATTTTTGAATAGTTGTACGTTATGGTGTTCTGTAAGATATATTGTACTCTCTTTGCTTAGTCTTGTACTAATTCTGTTGCCAATGAGCTCCACATACAGGGCTATTACAAATGATTGAAGCGATTTCATAAATTCACTGTAGCTCCATTCATTGACATATGGTCACGACACACTACAGATACGTAGAAAAACTCATAAAGCTTTGTTCGGCTGAAGCCGCACTTCAGGTTTCTGCCGCCAGAGCGCTCGAGAGCGCAGTGAGACAAAATGGCGACAGGAGCCGAGAAAGCGTATGTCGTGCTTGAAATGCACTCACATCAGTCAGTCATAACAGTGCAACGACACTTCAGGACGAAGTTCAACAAAGATCCACCAACTGCTAACTCCATTCGGCGATGGTATGCGCAGTTTAAAGCTTCTGGGTGCCTCTGTAAGGGGAAATCAACGGGTCGGCCTGCAGTGAGCGAAGAAACGGTTGAACGCGTGCGGGCAAGTTTCACGCGTAGCCCGCGGAAGTCGACGAATAAAGCAAGCAGGGAGCTAAACGTACCACAGCCGACGGTTTGAAAATCTTACGGAAAAGGCTAAAGCAGAAGCCTTACCGTTTACAATTGCTACAAGCCCTGACACCCGATGACAAAGTCAAACGCTTTGAATTTTCGGCGCGGTTGCAACAGCTCATGGATGAGGATGCGTTCAGTGCGAAACTTGTTTTCGGTGATGAAGCAACATGTTTTTCTTAATGGTGAAGTGAACAGACACAATGTGCGTATATGGGCGGTAGAGAATTCTCACGCATTCGTGCAGCAAATTCGCAATTCACCAAAAGTTGACGTGTTTTGTGCAATCTCACGGTTTAAAGTTTACGGCCCCTTTTTCTTCTGCGGAAAAAACGTTACAGGACACGTGTATCTCGACATGCTGGAAAATTGGCTCATGCCACAACTGGAGACCGACTTGATCTTTCAACAGGATGGTGCTCCACCGCACTTCCATCATGATGTTCGGCATTTCTTTAACAGGAGATTGGAAAACCGATGGATCGGTCGTGGTGGAGATCATGATCAGCAATTCATGTCATGGCCTCCACGCTCTCCCGACTTAACCCCATGCGATTTCTTTCTGTGGGGTTATGTGAAAGATTCAGTGTTTAAACCTACTCTACCAAGAAACGTGCCAGAACTGCGAGCTCGCATCAACGATGCTTTCGAACTCATTCATGGGGACATGCTGCGCCGAGTGTGGGAGGAACTTGATTATCGGCTTGATGTCTGCCGAATCACTAAAGGGGCACATATCGAACATTTGTGAATGCCTAAAAAAACTTTTTGAGTTTTTGTATGTGTGTGCAAAGCATTGTGAAAATATCTCAAATAATATAGTTATTGTAGAGCTGTGAAATCGCTTCAATCATTTGTAATAACCCTGTATTATATGTAAACGCACATTTCAATTTTCAGACACGCAATGGAAGCTCAATGGGCGCTAATCAACGAGGAGTACTCAAACTACGAGGAAGCAGCGGGACGTTACTGGGGAGTCATGAAAATTGGCAGAGTAATGAAAGTGAGTATCACCAGCAATAGCTCAGATAACAAACCAACTGTAAGGAAAGTAAGGAAGACTTAAAAGTGAAAGGAATATATAGGAGAGCTGCAACGGAAAGATTATTGAGGACAAGTTGTGGAGGAGGTAGATGAATATGGGACGGTGATGTGATACTGTGAGATAAATTTAAAAGTGCGTTGAAGAACTTAAAGAAGTCGAAACAAGGCGTACTTAGGGGACAACATTCCATTAAAATTATCATTATCTTTGGAAGATCCAAACATGACAAAACTGTCCGACCTAGTATGCAGGATATATGAGAGGCGAAATACCCTTAGATTTCAAGAAGAATGTGATAATCCTAATACTAGAAAAGGCAGGTGCTTGCTGGCATCAATATTACCGAAAAATCAGTTAAATAAATCATATGAGGGTTGAATGAAAAGTAATGGCTCCAACTTCGTTAATTGGGTTTGGATGGGAATATTTTAATAAATCAAACTCAGAAATAATCCTTAGGATGTAATCTTTAATTACCAATATTCACTTTTCTACATAATCACCAGCCATTTGGATGCATTTCTGCCGACGATGAACAAGTTTCCTGAAGCCGTCACGGAAGAAGGCAACACTCTATTTCCGCAACCACAGTCGCACAGTTCTCTCAACGTCTTAGTCGGAAGCATAATGATGTCCCCGCAGGTCGTGTTTGTTTATCGGCAATTCAGAATCTGTGGCTTTAATATGTAAATCCTTGTGACTACGAAGGCTTTCACGGCGTAATAATTGATAATATTCTTCTCGGATATGCAGCCGGATCATAACGTCTTCATGACACAATATTTCCGCGGTCCATCATGAAGACGTTATGATCCGGCTGCATACCCGAGAAGAATATTATGTAAATCCTTGTCTGTAAGGTTGCTCTTTAATTATCTTGAATTCTTAAAATGGCCTTTCACCGTACTGTGTAAATGCTTATCTTAGGCTTGTCTTTCATTTTTCGAATAATTGTTTGGGCCTTCAGCTGTCAAGATATTTAAAGTTTTCTTCAGATGGTGTTCTGTAGTGCTGTGTAAATGCTTATCTTTAAAGGTTCCCTTTTATTATGTTGAAATATTATTGGGCTATCAGCCGACGAATTAATTTGAATTTTCCTTAATATGCCTTTTAAAGAATTTCCTTTGGTGATCTGAAATATTATTTCGGCCTTTAGCCGAGAAGATATTTTAATTTTACTTAAGTAAGGACTTCAGCCGTTTCTCTAAATCATGGGTTTTAAAAGGAATTATTTAAACTTACGAGGGGTGTCCAGAAAGTAAGTTACGATTGATCACGAAATGAAAATCACAGTGAAAATCAGAAATGTTTCATTTGTAACAGTTAGCTACACCTTTCAGCTACTTCTCTACGTAGTCGCCGTTCTGACTCAGACATTGGTCGTAGCGTTGTACCAACTTTCCAATACCCTCATCATAGAAGGCAGCCGCCAGTGCTTTCCGCCAATTCTCTACGCTGGCCTAAAGCTCGTTGTCTTCATAGCCAGCGGTTTGTTTGAGCAGAGATGAAACTCAGTGGGAGACAATTACGGGCTGCATTGTGGGTAACCAAACATTTCCAATTGAAACGATGCAGGAACATCTTCATTGCCCCTGCAGAATGAGGCTGAGAATTGTCTTGAAGAAGAAACCGCGCGACAGTTATGTAATGTTGGTTGCACAGCTTCAGGGGAAAATTCTCACCAGGCCCTCGTACTTGGCGGGAGACACTATTTTCTATAACATCTTTACGCGCTCGCTAAGAGCTCAGGGATGAAATGAGCGACATAATTCTACCTAGAGTCATACTAGAGACACTGCCCAACACATCTTTGCAAAGCTTTAACGGATTTTCATAGTCGTTTCCATTTCGCAACCGATCGTAACTTACTTTCTGGACAGCCCTCGTATTTTTGAGAAGTCACTTGGGCCCTCAGCCGTGAGTTGACCCTTGTTGTCTTAAAGAGAAAACTGTGCATTTGTTTTCAGGGAATAAAGTTGTGTGTTCTTGTATAACTGACAGTGACTGATCTTGGCCCTTTTCCACAACCTGATCCGCTCTGTCGTGCGTAACCAGATTTCAGCCTCCAACCGAAAATAACTATTTCCTGTCAGTGATCGGTTCGTTCCATGTAAACACTGCCCACAATATTATGCAGCCACCACCAGCTTGCACAGTGCCTTGTGAAAACTTGTGTCCACAGATTGGTGGCGTTTGCCCCACACCCGAACCTTGTCAACAGCTCTTAGAGCAACTGCAAGGGGGACTCATCTGACCAGGCCACGGTCTTCCAGTCGTCTGGGGTCCAACCGATATGGTCACGAGCGCAGGAGAGGACCTCCAGGCGACGTCGTGATGTTAGCAAAGACACTCACGTCGGTCGTCTGCTGCCGTAGTCCATTAATGCCAGATTTCGCCGCACTGTCGTATGTTCGTCGCACGTCCCACATTAATTTCTGCGGTTATTTCACACGGGGTGTTGCTTGTTTGTTAGCGCCGACAACTCTATGCCAAAGCCGCTGCTCTCGGTCATTAAGTGAAGACCGCCGGCCACTGTGTTGTCCATGGTGAGAGGAATGCTTGATATCTGGTAGCCTCGGCACACTCTTGACACTGTGAATCTCGGAGTATTCAATTCCCTAATGATTTTCGGATTGAATTGTTCCATGTGTCTAGCTCGAACTACCATTCCGCATTCAAAGGCTGTTAATTTCCGTCATGCGACTATAATCACGTCGGAATCCTTTTAACGCGAATCGCTTGAGTTCAAATGACAGCTCTTTCAATGTACAGCAGTTTTATACCTCGTGTATGCGATACTATCGTCATCTATATACGTACATAGAGCTATCCCATCACTTTTATCAGCTCAATGTACATCTGTGTGACCTATCAGTGTATATCTGTGTGAGCTATGGAACTATGATGAATGTTCGCTGGGACCACCCCAATTTCAGGAGTGCCCATTGCACGACTAAGTTAGTTAATTTCACATGATTTCATGGGTGTGGCCATTTTTTTACTGTTTACATCACCAGTTATGGGTCTTACGATCATTGGAGGAATATGCTGAGCACCCAGCCATAGTCTCTGAATGTGCATATCCAAGCATATAGCAACTCTTCACGCCAGTTAGACATTTGTTGCATGCTATTTATGGCGTTGGAGATTTAATGGTCAGCACTGTGGAATTCCCCCTAAAGCCCACCCGCTGATCTGGTGGCCCTTATGCTGCTGTATATCGCTTTTGTGTCGTGTTTTTGCAGCTTGCCGAAGAGGATAATCCGTCTCTGGCGCCCATAGTAGCAGCACTGGCCAGTGTCCGCCAGCCTGGTCAGACGGCTTCCCCAGAGGAGCCGATAATCTACAACAACCTCTTCTCCGACGCCGTCGACGACTACTACTCCTACAACGGCAGCTTAACCACGCCACCCTGCAGCGAGCCAGTTGAGTGGCTCGTTTATTTCTTTCAAGAAGGCGTCTCCAAATCGCAGGTAACACTGTTTGTCACTTACTACTTATACAGGTGTAAGTACAGATACTTGCTGATTGGGGAAAGTGTACTGAACAACATTAAACCAGTGTATAGGTCATTTGCAGACTAAAAATTAAAGCTATTTCAAGGCATATGGTTTTAGGTTGGTTAGTACCTTCAAGTACATGTGGCAAGAGCAAGCCATTAATGCCTATTTTCCCCAGGGCAGCGGTTCAGATGTTGAAGTGTGGACGCATGGACGCAAAAAGGTTGGCCTATACTGTCAGGTGCAGTATGACCATGCAGACAACATCAGGTTGCAAAATTTGTGACGTGTTTGTGGGAAGATTGTTTGGCGCAGAAAGAAAAACAACCATCACACTGATGCGTGTACAATTAACCTACAACATGTAAAATATCTACCTCTATACTCATTACAATAAATTATACACATTACACTCTGTACTTGCGGACTACATTGGGTTGTGCGTAGTAAATACACTACTGGCCATTAAAATTGCTACATCAAGAAGAAATGCAGATGATAAACGGGTATTCATTGGACAAATAGATTATACTAGAACTGACATGTGATCAAATTTTCACCCAGTTTAGGTGCATAGATCCTGAGAAATCAGTAACCAGAACAACCACCTCTGGCCGTAATAACGGCCTTGATACGCCTGGGCATTGAGTCAAACAGAGCTTGGATGGCGTGTACAGGTACAGCTCCCCATGCAGCTTCAACACGATACCACAATTCATCAAGAGTAGTGACTGGCGTATTGTGTCGAGCCAGTTGCTCGGCCACCATTGACCAGACGTTTTCAGCTGGTGAGATATCCGGAGATTGAGCTGGACAGGGCAGGAGTCGAACATTTTCTGTATCCAGAAAGGCCCGTACAGGACACGCAACATGCGATCGTGCATTATCCTGCTGAAATGTAGGGTTTCGCAGGGATCGAACGAAGGGTAGAACCACGGGTCGTAACACATCTGAAATGTAACGTCCACTGTTCAAAGTGCCGTCAACGCGAACAAGAGGTGATCGAGACCTGTAACCAATGGCACCTCATACCATCACGCCGGGTGATACGCCAGTATGGCGATGACGAATGCACGCTTCCAATTTGCGTTCACCGCGATGTCGCCAAACACGGATGCGACAATCATGATGCTGTAAAGAGAACCTGGATTCATCCGAAAAAATGACGTTTTGCCATTCGTGCACCCAGGTTCGTCGTTGAGTACACCATCGCAGGCGCTCCTGTCTGTGATGGAGCGTCAAGGGTAAGGGCAGCGATGGTCTCCGAGCTGGTAGTCCATGCTGCTGCAAACGTCCTCGACGTGTTCGTGCAGGTGGTTGTTGTCTTGCAAACGTCCCCGTCTGTTGACTCAGGAATCGAGACTTGGCTGCACGATCCGTTACAGCCATGCGGATAAGATTCCTGTCATCTCGACTGCTAGTGATACGAGGCCGTTGGAATCCAGCACGGCGTTCCGTATTACCCTCCTGAACCCACCGATTCCATATTTTGCTAACAGTTATTGGATCTCGACCAACGCGAGCAGCAATGTCGCGATACGATAAACTGCAATCGCGATGGGCTACAATCCGACCTTTATCAAAGTGGGAAACGTGATGGTACGCATTTCTCCTCCTTACACGAGGTATCGCAACAACGTTTCACCAGGCAACGCCGGTCAACTGCTGTTTGTGTATGAGAAATCGGTTGGAAACTTTCCTGATGTCAACACGTTGTAGGTGTCGCCACCGGCGCCAACCTTGTGTGAATGCTCTGAAAAGCTAATCATTTGCTTATGACAGCATCTTCTTCCTGTCGGTTAAATTTCGCGTCTGTAGCACGTCAGCTTCGTGGTGTAGCAGTTTTAGTGGCCAGTAGTGCAGAACACAGTTTGTCTTTGTTAATGGAGAGAATTCTTATGACTTAAAAAATCGTTTTAGGTATACATGCTGTATGTTTTACTGGACTACTACTGTTCACTGTATCTACCTGGTGAACATTAATGAAATCGACAAATTGAAGGGATGGATTCCTGACTGGAAATGGAGGAAAAAAGTTCCTATTAACATGTGTTTGGAAATGGACAGTGTGCATGCAATGACAGCAAGTCATGCTGGAACAAAGTGGAGAGCTGCATCGCATCCATGTCACAACAAAATTTTCAAAGCGACCTCCACGGGGTGCAATACACGCGTTCACGTGTCGCATCGTGAATTGCCTTACTGTCTCGCACGTTCTGGCCTCTCCCCGAATAGCATCACAGGCGTCGTGAACATGTTTTTGAATGGTCTGCGCATCAGGAACTGGTTCAGCGTACACAACGCTTTCCAGATGCCCCCTTAGGTAAAAAGCCCGGTGATCTAGCAGGCCATGCTAAGGGCATCTCGCGTCTTATTCAACGTCCGGTGTAGGTGTTGTTGAGCTGTCGGCAAACTGTAACGCGCAAGTGGGTTGGTGATCCATCACGCAGATACCACACAGCCTGCAGTACTCCGAAAGGTATATTGTCAAGCAGAACAGGCAGAGTATTTCGCAGGAAGTCTTGGTACATTCAGTCGTCGAGGCATTGTGGGATAATAAACGCTCCAAGTATGTGGTCGCCAAGAATCCCTGCCTACACATTGATGTTGAACTGTTGCTGATGAGACGCCTCAACCATTCCCTGAGGATAGTCTTGCGGACTTTCCATAACTACGCACCCTCCGACTCAGAGTTGCAACATTAAAAGTTTTGGCTAGTTTCGTTGTCTAGGGGCTGGGATACGTAGTTGCCGCATTACAGACCAAATACTGCTGAGTCTACAGTATACGATAAGAATACTCAGATGAATCGAATAGTCGAAGGTTATTATCACTCGGCAATTGCGAATTAATATAGAAATTTATAAATGAAAGATTACAATTAAATCAAAACTGCAGGCTCTATCAAAAATGGTTCAAATGGCTCTGAGCACTATGGGACTTAACATCTTAGGTCATCAGTCCCCTAGAACTTAGAACTACTTAAACCTAACTAACCTAAGGACATCACACACATCCATGCCCGAAGCAGGATTCGAACCTGCGACAGTAGCAGTCCCGCTGTTCCGGACTGCAGCGCCTAGAACCGCACGGCCACCACGGCCGGCGCAGGCTCTATCTTAACGACTTTAAATGATGAGTACAATAGTAGAAGTGCTTTTGAGAATGCGGTATGTTTCTGCAAAACTTGGTGTCGATGGTCCAGCAATTAAATAAAAGTTGAATAACAGGGAAACAATAGATTCCTACTGCACGTAATTAACGACAACATAGCTCGCGAGATGTTCACTTCTAAACGCACATTACGTCTTCACTGCAGAAGCCACGGCAATCTCACGAGTGCACAAGTCGGCACTCCGAAGTATTTCTATCTTTCGCGACCACGCGCAAACTGCTCCACAGTCCAAGTCTTTCCCGCGACTGTGCGTCTGTCGCGCCGTCCCGTCCCGACCTTTCGCGTGTCCTGTGCCGCACCGTCCAGAACTGCCGCACTCTCCTCAACTACCTCGTGTCCTCTCAGGAAACGATGCTCCCATCCAGTCTCCCCATTCACAAGCGCTGTGATTGGCTAGAGCGCTCGCGCCAACGCACCCACACACATATTTAAGCACATCCGAAATACTCGAGTTACATTTAAATATCTGAAATTAAATAAATATTCCTACGGCTGGGCCATAAACGCGCTCTAACACACATTATTAAATACATAAACAATTAAATAAACATATATCAAAAGAAAAGAAGCAAAAGCTAGGCCAGGAGCCTAATGCTTCTGTGATTTCTAAAACGCAGTAAATAATTGACCAGTTTCTTCATGAATAACACATATCGGATATTAACAAAGACACAGATGAATCAAAATATTTATAAGCATGCTCCTACCGTTTTTTCGTGTAACTGTGGAGTAATTATGGCCTGACGCGATCGATAGTAATCGGCCACTTTGTCCTCCAACAACTCATGTACTATTTAAGTTACATGCCTGTAATTCATACCAATTTAGGTTTACACTAATAGCTTTCTACATCTACATCTACATGATTACTCTGCAAATCACATTTAAGTGCTTGGCAGAGGATTCATCGAACCACAATCATACTTTCTCTCTACCATTCCACCCCCGAACAGCGCGCGGGAAAAGCGAACACCTAAACCTTTCTGTTCGAGCTACGATTTCTCTTATTTTATTTTGATAATCATTCCTACCTATGTAGGTTGGTGACTGAAATTTCGTAAATAGATCTCGCCGCGACGAAAAACGTCTTTGCTTTAATGACTTCCATCCCAACTCGCGTATCATATCTGCCACGCTCTCTCCCCTATTACGTGATAATACAAAACGAGCTGCCCTTTTTTGCACCCTTTCGATGTCCTCCGTCAATCCCACCTGGTAAGGATCCCACACCGCGCAGCAATATTCTAACAGAGGACGAACGAGTGTAGTGTAAGCTGTCTCTTTAGTGGACTTGTTGCATCTTCTACGTGTCCTGCCAATGAAACACTACCTTTGGCTCACCTTCCCCACAATATTATCTATGTGGTCTTTCCAACTGAAGTTGTTCGTAATTTTAACACCCAGGTACTTAATTGAATAGACAGCCTTGAGAATTGTACTATTTATCGAGTAATCGAATTCCAACGGATTTCTTTTGGAACTCATGTGGATCACCTCACACTTTTCGTTATTTAGCGTCAACTGCCACCTGCCACACCATACAGCAATCTTTTCTAAATCGCTTTGCAACTGATACTGGTCTTCGGATGGCCTTACTAGACGGTAAACTACAGCATCATCTGCGAACAACCTAAGAGAACTGCTCAGATCGCCACCCAGGTCATTTATATAGATCAGGAACAGCAGAGGTCCCAGGACGCTTCCCTGGGGAACACCTGATATCACTTCAGTTTTACTCTATGATTTGCCGTCTATTACTACGAACTGCGACCTTCATGACAGGAAATCACGAATCCAGTCGCACAACTGAGACGATACCCTATAGGCCCGCAGCTCGATTAGAAGTCGGTTGTGAGGAACGGTGTCAAAAGCTTTCCGGAAATCTAGAAATACGGAATCAACTTGAGATCCCCTGTCGATAGCGGCCATTACTTCGTGCGAATAAAGAGCTAGCTGCGTTGCACAAGAACGATGTTTTCTGAAACCATGCTGATTACGTATAGATAGATCGTTCCCTTCGAGGTGATTCATAATGTTTGAATACAGTATATGCTCCAAAACCCTACTGCAAACCGACGTCAATGATATAGGTCTGTAGTTCGATGGATTACTCCTACTTCCCTTCTTAAACACTGGTGCGACCTGCGCAATTTTTCAATCTGTAGGTACAGATCTATCGGTGAGCGAGCGGTTGTATATGATTGCTAAGTAGGGAGCTATTGTATCAGCGTAATCTGAAAGGAACCTAATCGGTATACAATCTGGGCCTGAAGACTTGCCCGTATCAAGCGATCTGAGTTTCTTCGCAACCGCTAAGGTATCTACTTCTAAGAAACTCATGCAAGCAGCTGTTCGTGTTTCAAATTCTGGAATATTCCATTCGTCTTCCCTGGTGAAGGAATTTCGGAAAACGGCGTTCAATAACTTCGCTTTAGCGGCACAGTCGTCGATAACAGTACCATCGGCACTGCGCAGCGAAGGTACTGGCTGCGTCTTGCCACTTGTGTACATACGACCAGAATTTCTTCGGATTTTCTACCAAATTTCGAGACAATGTTTCGTAGTGGAATCTATTAAAGGCATCTCGCATTGAAGTCCGTGCCAAAGACACGGCGATCGACAAAATCGGACTAAGCGTTTAAATTTTGGAAATTCGTTGCTGAGTGTTACTTGTATAATTTACCGTCAGGTACTAAAGTTTATACTAATAAAGATATTGAAAATCTGATTACTCCATCAGAATCGTCGTGCAAATAATAGTAATGTACATGTTTCTTTTTGGGGTATCATGACTCCTCTGGCTATTATTAATTTATTTATGAACTGCGAAATGTCTGCCGTTATGGTTTCACGAAGTCAGCCATCTTTGGTGCTCTCGGCATACAGCGTCACCAAGGAATTCCCAGCCACGCGGCTGGACCGGCTGGACCGGCCGTTGTGCAGCATCATGCGGTTGCTAAGCTAACGTCCGGGACTGGAAGTGAAAGTTGCTGAATTGGACGGGTTACTCCTGTAACTTAAATATCAGATCTGAAGATGGTTCTGAATGAACCGAAACCGGTCATATGAATAATAACTCTTATAAAAACAAACTCCTCGCAGAGTTTGGTTATTTTTCAGATACTGTCTCTCAAAACCGATATCAACGTCTCGATGGAGCACCATGCCGGATTGTGTGCGCCGCCCTTCCTTGTAATAAAAGCAATTGTGTTCGATGTCCATCGATCTTCTCCACGTGTAAATATAGCGACTACACCACTCGATAACAGGATGACTCCTTTGATCTGAAATCATAACCAAAAGTCCTTTGGGTGTTCGTGAGAGACTTTTCAGCTTACGCGATCTTGCTGACTGTAGTTCTTATGCCCGTTTTGAGAATGGGTACTCAAACGTTGAAAACATAATGTCTTGAATCATCAATCCATTACGACAGCCGATGTCACATCATGATTTTTGTGACGATATTGTATTGTTCATTATTATTCCGTCGTCAAGTAGTCGCTACGTCTCGTATTCAACAACTACAAGACGTAATTCCAGAGATAGCATACCCTTGATAAATGTTCAGAATGTATCGTATTTCGGTGTAAACTTATTGCTGTTTACAGTTAAATTGTCACTAATTCACTTTTCACTTTTATGTTATCCGAAGAATCAGTTAATTCCACAAATACACTTTAAATGTCCATTAAATGATGTATGCGACACGAACAATTGAAGTTGAATTAAAGTTTATTGTTCTTCGTAATTATTTGTCCTTTCACTGAGCACACACACCGATTTTTCATTCAGGGAATTGCGTCTGCTAGCATCAGCAATTCCGACTTTGACGATAGCTTCTGACAACACGGCGCAATTGTAAGTTCTTCGTGACTGGGTTTATCTGTTGCTTACTGAAGTCTAATAATTGAGTTTATGTCGGCGATCAGTCTCTTTCTGTGTCCTTTGATGTTCGTGACTATTAAGTATCACGAAGGCTACGTCGCATCACAAACCAGCAATCACACGAGTTATTTTTCTCTCACAAATATCAACTATCCCTTTATCTGTCTAAACGGTAGAGGTGATTTTACTTCAGTCCGACTTCCGACTAATACTTCCAACCGTAAAACTTTTAAACTTCAGATCAGTTATAAAAGAATCTAATAGCGCTTAACATGCGTACTACTAGTGCAAGAGTACAAGAGAGAAGAAAAGTTAATATCTCCATTGCAGAGTTACATTGTAGTCACAGCCAACTTACAGCTCGATGCGACTACAACTCTCTTCAAAGATAAATGTTATCTTTGGTTCATTTATGGTCTGGGCTTTAACATTCGTAAATAATAATTCTTTGAGTTCTTTCTTTAAAGTTTCAGTTTCGTATCATATGGTATTCTTTCGTTCAGTCCTTTCATTATGATAAGCATAAGATTATGATAAGCATAAGATTTCCTGATGGCGACTCCAGAATCAATTGCATATATTAACTCATTAGATGTTTGTTTGTAATTACTTCCAAACTACTATAACTTTGTATAACTACTGTAACATGTGTATTATGTGTAATTTTGTATAATTTTGTATAATTCTGTATAACTGTTGTAATAACTGTAAGAATATCTAATGTCAAATTATTACAATTTTGCATATTGATTGTAATAACAATTGTGTCTAAATGCCATACGCTAAATAAATAAATTATGATAAGCATTAGTATTTACATAACATTCTTGCTGATCAAACTGTCAAGAGTGTAAATTTTGCTCTCAGTAGCTGCCATCAATGTCAGGATGACTGATTTTTCTATTTCTTTTTGCAACAAAAAGGTCTTCATATAGTTTCTATAATTGGGGTGTTAGAGAATCACGTGACTTCCGGCCCGGGGACATCTAAAAGGAACTGGAACTGCTGTGAGAAACTGTTGAGCAGGTTGTTTTACAGATTCAGTATCTCATCAATATCTGTGGTGCTCAAATTGAAGAAATTGGGTAAGCAGCAGTTAATAATAAAATAGGCGTTATGCCTTTCTCACTTGTTTGAGCTTTTCTACCGATGCCCGGCTCCTAACCCATTTAATACAGCAACATTTCTATATGTCTTTGCTGAATTCGCAGCGCCAGATTTTCACCTGGTGGCCAAAACTGAAACTAATTTTTTCCATCATAAATCGGTTCCACATTAATACATCATAAAATGTACTATGTTCCGCTGCCATACGGTAATTACAGCCCACACGGGACCTCTGTGAGTTATTGTTGTTGTGGTCTTCCATGCTACTCTATCCTGGGCAAGCTCCTTCATCTCCCAGTACCTACTGCAAGCTACATCCTTCTGAATCTGTTTAGTGTATTCATCTATTGGTCTCCCTCTACGATTTTTACCCTCCACGCTGCCCTCCAATACTAAATTGGTGATACCTTGATGCCTCAGAATATGTCCTACCAAGCGATCCCTTTTTCTACTCAAGTTGTGCCACAAATTTCTCTTCTCTCCAATTCTATGCAGTAGCTCCTCATTAGTTATGTGATCTACTCATCTAATCTTCAGCATTCTTCTGTAGCACCACATTTCGAAAGATTCTATTCTCTTCTTGTCTAAACTACTTATCGTCCACGTCTCACTTTCATACATGGCTACACTCCATACAAATACTTTTAGAAACGACTTCCTGGCTCTTAAATCTATATTGGATATTAACAAATTTCTCTTCTTCAGAAACACTTTCCTTGCAATTGCCAGTCTACATTTTATATCCTCTCTACTTCGACTATCATCAGTTATTTTGTTCCCCAAATAGCAAAACTCATTTACTACTTTCAGCTTCTTATTTCCTAATCTAAATCCCGCAGCATCACCCGAGTTAATTCGACTACATTCCATTATCCTCGTTTTGCTTCTGTTGATATTCATCTTATATCCTCCTTTCAAGACACTGTCCATTCCGTTTAGCTGCCCTTCCAGGTCCTTTGCTGTCTCTTACAGAATTACAATGTCATCGGTGAACCACAAAGTTTTTATTTCTTCTCCAGGGATTTTAATTCCTACTCCGAATTTTTCTTCTGTTTCCTTTACTGCTTGCTCAATATACAGATTGAATACCATCGGGGAAGATAATGGAATGTAGTCGAATTAAGTCGGGTGATGCTGAGGGAATTAGATTGTGAAATCAGACTCTTAAAGTAGTAAAGGAGTTTTGCTATTTGGGGAACAAAATAACTGACGATGGTCGAAGTAGAGAGGATATAAAATGTAGATTGACAATGGCAAGGAAAGCATTTCTGAAGAAGGGAAATTTGTTAACATCGAGTATATATTTAAGTGTCAGGAAGTCGTTTCTGAAAGTGTTTGTATGAAGTGTAGCAATGTATGGTAGCGAAACGTGGACGATAAATTGTTTAGACAAGAAGAGAACAGAAGCTTTCGAAATGTGGTGCTACAGAAGAATGCTGAAGACTAGATGGGTGGATCACATAACTAATGAGGAGGTATTGAACAGGATTGGGGATAAGAGAAATTTGTGGCACAACTTGAGTAGAAGAAGGGATCGGTTGGTAGGACATGTTTTGAGGCATCAACGGAGCACCAATTTAGTATTGGAGGGCAGCGTGGAGGGTAAAAATCGTAGAGGGAGACCAGGATATGAATACACTAAACAGATTCAGAAGGATGTAGGTTGCAGTAGGTACTGGGAGATGAAGAAGCTTGCACAGGATAGAGTAGCATGGAGAACTACATCAAACCAGTCTCAGGACTGAAGACCACAACAACAACAACAAGATTAGTTGTAGTGTCAGTATTGCCTCACGTGTTCCAACATTTCTACGGAATCCAAACTGATCTTCCCCGAGGTCGGTTGCTACCAGTTTTTCCATTCGTCTGTAATGATAGCACTTTAATTATAACTACCTCGTAGCTGCATGCAAATAAAAAACGAAGTATGAAACTGTATTTTTTCGGGGTTTAGTCTCAGTGGGTGTGGTGAGAACCAGAGTCTTACTTGTCCGCAGTTGGCAGAGTTCCGGAAACTGCAGACCACAAACGGCCCCATGGTGAACAACTTCCGCCAGCTGCGCAGGAAGCTGGACCGCGGCCTCGTGCTTCATCCCAGTTGCACCCACGGACCGTGCGACTCACGCTCAGGGACGGGGCGGCAACACGGCGGTGGACGTCGCGCGGCAACCCAGTCGGGCCGCCACGGCGCCTCCAGGACCCACGGCGCAGCGCGGCGCAGCAAACACTAGCCGACTGCCTCCAGGATCTGCTGCTGGAGTACCTGGCCTCGACCAGCACCACAGGCCCGGCTCACCGACCCACTCTGCTGTTCTGCTTGACGACCTTGCTAATGCTATGTTTGACCTTCCTAGAAGCACTGGGGTCAATATGGCCCCATAAGCACGTTGAAAATGTATGTCTCCTTTGTTTTCAGTACTATTATTTTCAAAATATATGACTTTCTGAGTGAGTTGCACCCAATGATGTTGCTTAGTTTTTATATTTGCAACCTATTAAAATTTTTTCATGGTTTTTGCACTGACAAGGGGAGGCCACGACGTTTGGAACGCGGATTTACTTCTGATTTCGTACACTCGTAGTACTCCATTAGGACAGCAAAATGTGTAAGCAGTAGCGCGTACTTCTCAAGCGTTATTGAGAAAATCGCAAGATAATTTCGGTCGTCAAATATATACCTGTGCGTGGCCGTTTTTACCAGGAAGCGGCGGCAGCCGAGTGCGGCTCGAAGTTAGTTACCTCCGAGCGAAACTGAGCGCACCACTACAGGACCTTAGAACCGCCCAACTATAGCGGATAATGAATACTGGTGAAAGAGTAAACCGCATGGAAACGAAAGATCCCCTACGGGATTGGGATCAAATCTGGAAGAACATCCACAATAAAGTGCTCGGAACAAATATCAGATCAACGTGGTATAAAGTAGTTAATGAGACCATGCCTACGAAACAAAAATTACACAGAATACTATTGTCGGCAACTGACAGATGTGGGGAGTGTGCCCTCATAGACAACTTACAATACAGATGTGTCTGCGGAGAAAATAAATTGGTCTGGCAATGGTGCAGAATGAACCTTGCCTCTATCTGCAGGACAGCTAGACAGACAGTCTCCATCACATCGGTGTTGCAACCTCATGGCACTTACTGTCCCATTACGAAGAAAAATACATTGACATGGCTGACAGGCCATACTCTGCATTACCTAATTCAAGCCGAAGATACGCCATCTTACCAGGGCTACACAGTATATCTAGCCACACAAGCACAACTGCTGACGAAGGATGACAAATACAGACAAAAGTTCGCGAACTGTATACCAGCCTTGAGAATAACGACGCTATGAACGACAAAGACGATGAAAAAAAAAAAAAAAAAAAAACGAACAAGGGACGACGAAGTAGATGTAGGCACTGCGTCCGACTGTTCATAACGTTGATGGCAGTGTGTTATGTATTTTTTTTCCCTTCAATTCCATATACTCCACATCACAACCAGTGTGTGGCATCCGGCAACTGGGCACTCAGTGCTAAGAGAAGACAATTGCTGACATAGGAGATAACATACAAATGGGGAAAATGGAACGAGACGAAGCATATGCTAGGGGTATACCATAATAGGCAACCCTCGAGAAGACGAGCGTTGAATGCCGTCAATAAGCCGAGATATCTCACGCAAAGAATAGTGGAAACAAACAATTACAAAAAACTTTTTTTATACATTAAAACAGTTAAAAAAACAAAAAAAAGAAAAAAAGATGAAAATAAAAGCTTTACAGCAAAGAGTCATCGACAGGAATGAAACGTTTCCTTTGGTGCAGAAGCAATGCCCCTTGAAATTTCCACTGCAGTGACAACAGCGTTTCTTTTCTTGATGCAGAAGAAGCATCCTTTGTATTAAACGTTCTTTTGACGGCATAAGCTACGTAATCGCTGGATCGAGTCCCGTTCGTCAGTTTTCTTTTATTTCTAACACAGTCATTTTCTTTACTATTTACATTACAATTGATATAATGGGAAAAATACGTGTAATCGGATGAACTTCTATTAAATTTACAGTGTTATTTAACAGTCTACAAATTTTTATTATCACAAATAATATAATATTCATAAATATCGACTAGTAAAAGACCAAACGCATAAAGTGACACTGAAAATGTATGCTTGTCCGTGATTTGAGAAATCCCATATACCTGGAAGGGGCCCGAAACTACTTGTTACCTCCATGTTTTGACCGACAAAGACGGCTTTCGAAAGATGTACAATTAATCGTCGCTTTCGACATTACAAGTTGCAGGATGGTATTTTTCGTAAAAACATGGAAAACATAAAGTTAAACGGCACCAGCTGCACTGAATAAAAGCTGTTTCCGCATACGCAACGTCTTTTGAGGTTCTTCGTGGAAAGACAGACCTCGTTAAGATTTTCAAAAACCTGTCTTTCAGCCGATAATTTGGAAGCAAACCATGCGCAACGCAGCATTTCCTCAAATATCGGCGCTGAGAATTGATCATGTAATATCGAGTGTATTTTAATAGCGTCTTCACGAGAAGCAGTTCCTCGTTCTTTGTCGATTAAATACGAACAATCTTGAAGACACGGACTAGCATACATTTTCAATATCACTTTATGCGTTTGGTCGTTTACTAGTCGATATTTAAAAATATTATATTATTTGTGATAATAAAAATTTGTAGACTGTCAAATAACATTGAAAAATTTAATAATAATAGTTCATCCGATTACACTTATTTTTCCAATTATATCAACTGTAATATAAATAGTAAAGAAAATGACTGTGTTAGAAATAGAAAGAACTGACGAACGGGATTCGATCCAGCGATTACGGGGCTTGAACGCTACCCACTCGGCTGTCGCCGCTACATGGGGAAAACGGCCACGCACAGGTATATACTTGACGACCGAGATTATCTTGCGATTTTCTCAATAACGCTTGAGAAGTACGCTCTACTGCTTACACATTTTGCTGTCCTAATGGAGTACTACGAGTGTACGAAGTTTGAAGTAAATCCGCGTTCCAAACGTTGTGGCCTCCCCTTGTGAATATCACTGTGGTCAATACGAACCTAGCTTAAGTGTGAAAGATGAGTATTGTAAATGAAGTAAGGATCCACGCAGTGACAACCAAGTGAAAATGCTACTCCTTATGTTCCAGATCTAGACTGCCATTAAAAAAAATGTGAAGGAACTGTTAATCAGAACGCAAGGAGAAGTTGTAATCTAATTCACAATGGTCTTAAACATGACAAGGCAACAAAATTATTAAAGAATAATCATACAATTTTTTTTAATTTAGCAGACGTCTTACTAACATGGGATCTTGTAGTGTAACGACGTATTAGTTTTTCGTTTGATATCTGTATGGCCATGTGCAGACTTCGTCACCTACGTCAGTTACAACCCACTTCAAAAATGATTCATATTCTTTAAATTGTCATAGAATGGTTCTTGAACGAAACTGTAAAACATCAGTTGAGTCGTGTGCAAAGAATTACATCACTTGGGCCAATTGGTTTTTGTAACTTTTTCGAATTTAAATTTCGTTTGTTTCTCCTCAGAAATTATATTGACACACGTTATCTTGATCTAATCGATATCAGAATCACACATTAAATAAACTTTTTAGATTCAAAGTTTCGGTGAACGCCGTAAGAATCACGAATCTTGTCAAATATATTATTAATCCGTTCACATAATTCTTCATAAATAAATCTTCAAGACACGTGTTTCAACTTTAGTAGCATACACTATTTTATTAGCTTCCTACACATACAGATGTGAACTTGACCGTTGAGAGTTAGTGACTGACTTTTCAATAATATTAAGCTCTATGTGACGTCATTGTTGTACAAAAAGAGTATAAAACTTCATTTTTAATTTTTAGAAGCACGACGCAACAACTCGGTTCCAGGATCTTCTGTTACTCCTTGGCTGTCGACCCGCGACGTATAGCGGCCAGCAATTTCCTCTCTGGTCGCGGCAACGAAGATGCTGTCCCCGTTCGTTGCGCCGCCCTCTCCGTACATGAAACACACAAAAAAAATACAAAACTTTTAGATAATTCACATCTATTACAAATAATAAGAAAACACATAAACAAAACTAAATTAAACTTATAGTCACCTGCAAACTGGGCTGACTTTGGTGGATGGGTGACGCTTAATTTCGTCCCACTACAATCTATGGTGGACAAAATGATCTGCCGGGGATCGACACACCACACTAACCAGAACACTATTCGCTCTATCTCACTTCATACGTGAATCCAGGTTATGCCATCAAACGAGGCCACCACCAAGCATCTATATTCTACCACATAAAAAAGAAAAGAAAAATATGGTTCGAAAGAAGAGAGTGCTGAGCAATAGATATTATAGCCCTACGTCGCAGCAGCGAATACTTTACCGTCCTGCTGGTCAAGGCGGCACACTACGATGCGTTCGGCGACTGAAGTCATGGACGGCGGTAATCTGTTCTTAAATGCGCGTTCCCGAAAAATGCAAGTACTCGGTCTCGCGTTCGGTTAATTCAGAACGCAGGTACTTCCCTATGAGACTCTGAAACCCCGAAGGATTCCAGTGTGCAGGTGGACCCGTTTGCTGATCTGCCAAACCAATTTAACTCCGTGCCACGACTGTGCGTGTCGGAATACGTCAAATGTTTAGACGGCCGACTCAAGACAAATAAGTACACCCATGCATCACTCGTTGTGACCGTGATGATATAAGCAGTACCCCTCACGGTTCTGAAGGTGACTGGCACAGGCTCTAAGTCGCACCCTAGCAAGGGACACAAGTCTCACCGTTTAGGTAGAGACCTGCAGTTCTTTACTAGCGAAGCGCCAGTACAAGAGACTTGTACAAGAGAGATCTTTCTTCCTTTCTCCCCGTTTCCTCCTCAGCTCGGTTCCAAAAGGACATTTCTCTTTTGTTGACTTCCCCCACTTTCACACAAGCCAATCACGAGCTGGAGCCCGGCATTCTAAGCTCGGAGAATGGTCTTTGCACTGCAAACCGATTTGGCCAATCAGAGACTTTTAAGTTAATTGGCAGGAAACGGAAAAAAATTCAGCTTCGCGGCCTCTTTCCCACGCGTTTGCAGTGTCTTTTGCTAATACAGGGTGAAAGCACGGCCCCCCATTTCATCATACTGTATGAAGTCAAATCGCAGTAGATCGTATTCCCTACACCGAATAAGAAGTGAGATTGCCTTGCAATCTCTCAAGATTTCTTTTGGTTCTTAAACGTAGCACTTACGAAAACAGACTGTGAATATTACGGTGAACAGATGGTATACGAAGCACCAGAAACAATGAAAATATTATTTCCTGCTAATTTTTCTACCGACTGTTCGACTTTCTTACATCAGCCGTTGTTATACCGATCCTAATACCACTGGAGTGAATATGAGCCAAAAGCACATTGGAAAATAAAATCTCCCTTGTTTTCAAAGCTATTTTTCTCCAAAATATATGACTTTCTATCTCTGAGTGAAGTGCATCCGACGATTTCCTTCCCACCTATATGGTTGCAGCACATTAAAACTTGTTGGATATACATTTTTTTGGAGACATGTGAGTCTCAAGTTTACGAGGCGTGTTTTTTAAGTAAGTACCGTTTTGAAATTTAAAAAAAAGACGTGCTAAGATATCTCAATAATTTTATTTTTACATGAAATCCTGTACCGTAATCTACGCACTGAGGCCATTACAGTCTGATACTTCCTCGTTTACGCTGTGTACGGAGTGTGTAAGATGCCTCCGATAATCGTGAGTCCCGCCGACTTTGATGCACGGGCTGTTATAAGATTTCTTAGTGCTACAGGCCTAAAAGCGATCGATATTCAACGTAAGATCTGTGCAGTTTACGGAGAAAACATTATGAGTGATGGAATGGTAAGAAAGTGGGTGAGAGCATTTAAAGATGGCCGCACAAATGTCCATGATGAACAACGGAGTGGGTGTCCTTCGGTTGTTAACGAAAGTTTGGTGCAGGAAGTGGACGATAAGGTGAGAGGAAACAGACGCTTTACGATTTGCTCCTTGACCGATGACTTTCCTAATGTTTCGAGTAGTGTTTTGTGTGGCATTGTAACTGAGCACTTGAATTACCGAAAATTGTGCGCACGTTGCGCACCGAAACTTCTGACGGATGTGCACAAATCCAAACGTTTAGACAGTGCATTGACTTTCCTTGAGCGGTACCACAACGACGGTGATGATTTCTTGAGCCAAATTGTTACGGGCGATGCTACATGGGTGGCCTACGTCACACCAGAATCAAAGCAACAGTCCATGGAAGTTGAGCAAGGGCATCGTTTTGCTGCGAGACAATGCCTGTCCGCATGTGGCGAATCAGACCAAAGATCTCACCACATCTTCTCGATGGGAAACTCCAGATCATCCTCCGTACAGCCCCGATCTTGCGCCGAGTGACTACCATCTGTTCCTGCACTTGAAGAAACACCTGGGCGGTCAGCGTCTTCAAGACGATGACGAAGTCAAAACAGTGGTGATGCATTGGTTAACAAGTCAGGCGGAAGACTTCTATGAGGAGGGTATTCAAAAACTGGTACAACGTTGTGACAAGTGCCTCAATATTGACGGAAATTATGTATAAAAGTAGATTAAGGTACAGGCTTTCATGTAAAAATAAAATTATTGAGACACCTTCGCACGTCTTTTTTTAATTTCAAAACGGTACTTACTTAAAAAAACACGCCTCGTATTTTTGATAAGGCCAGAAGCTGAAGCAATGGATTAAAATTTGTGCCATGGCAGGGGCGCTATTCCTGTGAGAAAGAGCCTCAACAATACTGCCGATTTAAGGAGGAGGAAATGGGCCAAAGTTTGTGTCAGTGACGGCATTGCACTATGGTAGCCTGTGTAACTGTGGAAGCCACAACGCTCCGGTGATGTCATGGTTAGCACTTTTGCCTAGCAAGCAGGTGACCTGAGTACAAATCCCGGGTGTGGCTCAAATTTTAATTCATTGCTTCAGCTTCTATCCACATCAAAATTTATTCATGATTTTTGCGTTGAGTGCCACTGGGGTCTACATGAACACAACCTAAATTTCTTTTTGTATCTTGAACGCAGTATTAATGAAAACTGAATCATTACATATTCAGTGAACAACTGTAATTTATGTTTTGCGACAGATCATTAAAATAGCGCCAATACATCTTGTGTAAATTAATTCGTGTCTACAGGGTGGTCCATTGATCGGGACCGGGCCAAATATCTCACGAAATAAGGGTCAAACGAAAAAACTACAAAGAACGAAACTTGTCTAGCTTGAAGGGGGAAACCAGATGGCGCTATGGTTGGCCCGCTAGATGGCGCTGCCATAGGTCAAACGGATATCAACTGGGTTTTTTAAAAATAGGAACTCCCATATTTTATTAGATATTAATGTAGTACGTAAAGAAATATGAATATTTTAGTTGGAACACTTTTTTCGCTTTGTGACAGATGGCGCTGTAATAGTCACAAAGATACGGCTCACAATTTTAGACGAACAGTAGGTAACAGGTAGGTTTTTTAAATTAAAATACAGAACGTAGGTAGTTTGAACATTTTATTTCGGTTGTTCCAATGTGATACATGTACCTTTGTGAACTTATAATTTCTGAGAACGCATGCTGTTACAGCGTGATTACCTGTAAATACCACATTAATGCAATAAATGCTCAAAATGATGTCCGTCAACTTCAATGCATTTGGCAATACGTGTAACGACATTCCTCTCAACAGCGAGTAGTTCGCCTTCCGTAAAAGTTCGCACATGCATTGACAATCCGGTGACGCATGTTGTCAGGCGTTGTCGGTGGATCACGATAGCAAATATCCTTCAACTTTCCCCACAGAAAGAAATCCGGGGACGTCAGATGCGGTGAACGTGCGGGCCATGGTATGGTGCTTCGACGACCAATCCACCTGTCATGAAATATGCTATTTAATACCGGACATCCATCATGCTGGAAGTACGTCGCCATTCTGTCATGCAGTGAAACATCCTGTAGGAACATCGGTAGAACATTACGTAGGTAATCAGTAAACATTCCACATCTAGATTTGCCATCAATAAAATGGGGGCCAATTATCCTTCCTCCCATTATGCCGCACCATACATCAACCCGCCAAGCTCGCTGATGTTCCACTTGTCGCAGCCATCGTGGATTTTCCGTTGCCCAATAGTGAATATTATGCCGGTTTACGTGGTGAATGACGCTTCGTCGCTAAATAGAACGCGGTGGGCACTGAGTCAGTTACCACTTATATGGTGCAGCCATCTCAATCCGCATCTTGCCGATCATGTACCTCGCCGTCCACATCTACATGTAAAGATTTCCTTCCTCGGCTGGTTTCTCACAAAATGAGGGAGTTTCCGATGCTGTGAACGTCCCCTCGCTCTAGTACGAGTTAAAGTTGCCCTGGGCAGTCTCTAGCAGAGTTCTGTGGCCGAAGTTAAAACTTCGACAACAGTGGGCCTGATTTGTATGTAATTCCCGGGCTTGGATTGCGCATGCGCAGAGAGGGGCTGAGATCGCGTAATACCGCTATCTTCCTTTTCTCGGCAGTGCCTGTGTGGGTTGTCGCCTTGAGCAGTTAAGAGCGATGTGGCTGCCACATGACGTCTGGAATCTCTCAATCTCTTCATGCAGCAGTCCTGAGTCACACGCCTACACTGCAGTGGTTTGGATACCCACAATCCTCTTGTCTCTTGTAGTCCCCTTGTGCGTTTTCCAAGTACCCTTGACCGCTCTGGTTTGTCCTGTGCTCACACGACGCTTTGATTGTGACAGTTAACTGATCTCTCAACGTAAATATTAGAATAATACTGTCACTAAATCGTACCTGTTAATCAAGTGTTACTTTAGACGTTGGAGCCTATTACATTTTTAACCCTGTAAGATGCGTAAAAAGAAAAGCCAATTTGTACCATTCAGCCAGTCCCTGGGTAGTTACGTAAATAGTATTGAGCTTTTTTACAATGTTTTTCTTTTTGCCGTTAATGTTTCTATAATTTAAAATAACTCAGTATCAGTCATGCCTTGTCACTGTAAAAATCTAGTCCCATAGATCCGTCCCGCAGCCTCTTGCACGCAGATAGCTTCTTGCAGACAGGGCGTTGCTCGCGCACGTGCAACGTATTCATTCTTTCGGAAGCAATAAAGAGGGGTAGACATTGCGGAGTGTTGAGTCGTTCCGCTTCGGCAAGCTATGATGCCTTTTCCTCGCGGAGCCCGTGGCATGTTTACAGTGCCGAGTGCGTTGAACGCACTAATGAGCTGATCTGTTCTCCCATTTTATGCTCTTCGAATTTTTCAGTGTGAGGAAACATTGAAACATTAGAATTACCCTTAATTACACAAATCATTTAGAAACAATTGCTGCAATAATGGGAACTAGGAGAATTTCATTTGCTTCAGGCATCTCACAGCTTAGATGCAACCTATTAAATAATTAGCGTTCCTGGAGCGTATTACTTGGTTACTACTGGAAGGCTCCGTCCTATTACTCGTAAATAACGGTTTATCTCATCCCAAGTGCTGCGCAAGCCCGTTTCCCGTCGAGGTAGATGTAATTTGGTGTTTGGGAATGGCTCAAACATCCCCAATTCTGTAATTTCACTTACAAGGAGAGGCCGCCAATTGTGAAATTCAGATTCGATTCATACTGCGCATAATAAAAGCTCATGGCCAGAGGTGTAATGTGGCAAAGCACCAAGATGCACTTCTCAGCCGTCGTCGAGAAAATCGACACTTAAAATAAACCGTTACCGTGAAATACTCTCTACGATTACTAATTTTCTACAGCGTCGTGGCGCAGTGGTAAGCGCTCGGGTTCGTAATCCGAAGGTCGCCGGATCGAATCTCGCGACATGCGATTTTTTTTTTTTTTTAAGTATTTGGTTTTTGTAATTCAAATGTGTGTATATACACACACACACACACACACACACACACACACACACACACACACATATATATATATATATATATATATATATACATATATATATATATATAATTCTCGGCAATCAGTTGCAACAGTTATGCATGTACTAAGTTGATGAAAGTCGTTTGTCGTGGAAAAACTGGCGACTTCGAACATCATTATGTTTTCCGCAAACAAAGTTGTATTTCACAATTGTTATTAATTGTCTTGATAATGTTAACCACGTATAGTTAACGAAAGACGTAGAAGCGATATTCCGAAACGAATACGTATAGCGTAAGTCAAACGTTCCAATTAGAATAGAAACCCCACGAACACAAATTTGCTGTGCCAGGTATGAAATATAAACTCCGTTACTCGCTCGTTACACTTGAAGGACAGATGTTGAATGGGCCGAAACGGGCCACCGCATAACAGCGTAGTTGCCTGCTAACTTCGAAAGAAGGTAGATGCTGTCCCTAGCGCAACTTACAACATCGTCGAAAATCAGTGCGGACGTGAGAGCTTTGGTACACCCTGTTAAACAAGCGGAAAAATGGAGGCGGTACAATTGGAGAGCGATCCGCCTTCACCAACATGCATAAGCAATTCATTAATAGTATATATATATATATATATATATATATATATATATATATATTTGAATTACAAAAAACTAATAATAAAAAAAGTTGCATGGCGCGAGATTCGATCCGGCGCCCTTGGGACTACGAACCCGAGCGCTTACCGCTGCGCCACGACGCTGTAGAAATTTATAAATCGTAGAGGATATTTCACCACAACGGTTTCTTTTAACTGTCGATTTTCTCGACAACGGCTGAGAAGTGCATCTCGGTGCTTTGCCACATTACACCTCTGGCCATGAGCTTTTATTATGCGCAGTATGAATCGAATCTGAATTTCAAAATTGGCGGCCTCCCCTTGTTAGTGTAATCTCCAGTACTTGCTGCTCACAAGGGAACCTCCCCATCGCACCCCCCTCAGATTTAGTTATAAGCTGGCACAGTGGATAGGCCTTGAAAAACTGAACACACATCAATCAAAAAAACAGGGAGAAGTTGTTTGGAACTATGAAAAAATAAGCAAAATATACAAGCAGAGTAGTCCATGTGTAACATAGGCAACATTAATGAGAACGTGGGCACGGTGGTGCCGTGGGCTTGTGGTTAGCGCGAGCAGCTTCGGAGCGAGAGGTCCTTGGTTCAAGTATTCCCTAGATTGAAAATTTTTCGTTCCTTATTTTCGCAAAGTTATGATTTGTTCGTTCGTTCATTGACATCTCTGTTCACTGTAATAAGTTTAGTGTCTGTGTTTTGCGACCGCACCGCAAAACCGTGCGATTAGTAGACGAAAGGACATGCCTGTCCAATAGGAACCGAAAACATATGATTGCAAGGTCATAGGTCAACCGATTCCTCCACAGAAAAACACGTCTGACATATGCTATACGACACTGGTGACGGCATGTGTGTCACATGACAGGAATTTGTTGTCGACCCACCCAACTTGTACACTTGGCGAATGGGTAAAAAGATTCTTCTACCTTGCCCGATTTAGGTTTTCTTGTGGATGTGATAATCACTCCCAAAACACTGATGAAAACATAATAGTTTGTCACATAAACTGAAAATAAAAATTTAAACTTTTCACTCGAGGGAAGACTTGAACCAGGTACCTCTCGTTCCGCAGGTACTCATACTAACCACGGGACCACGACGCTCCTCTGGTTCTGTTATCCTTGATGTTGCTTACCTTGCACATGGACTTCTCAGTTTATATATTTTGCTCATTTTTTTATAGTTCCACACAACTTCTTCCTGTTTTCTCGATTGATGTGTGTTCAGTTTTTCAAGGCCTATCCACTGCGCCAACTTATAACTAAATCTAAGGGGGTGCTATGGGGAGGTTCCCTTGTCAGAAGACAATGAACAAATTTGTGCAAATACTACTCTCTTAAGTGGAACTCCAAAGAACAAGTCCACCGTAATTGGGCATAAAGTGGGGATATACGGGACGAAATGAATGTGAGCCTTTACCAGCAGCTATTATCTCTTTTGTGGTGGTTTGGGTTTGGGGTTACCAACATGTAGATTATTATCGTCATATCAGCAGTCAAGTAATCACTCGGGCCATGAAGGCGAACGCAGGAACAGCATCTGGAGGTACAGTACCACATCGCACACTCACGTCGTTCTCTCGCCGAAATTGACGGCTTACTTACACTTTTCGTGCCTGTTTCGCACAACGTTCTGTTTTGTGTAAACGAGAGGGTGCGACAGTCACCTTTTGAAAGAAGAGTCGCGCAATGTTTTGCGAGGCAATCTAGCACAGTGTGTAAGAATTTGAAGAGATTCGGAAACATGAACTGCAGACTATAACGCTAACTTGCCACGTATAATGCACAAGCGTACTGTGAAACAAGCTAATGTCACCCTCTGAGAGGACTTTGAATTTGTAACCGTGCGTGTGTCTAATGGGTAAAGGTATCGGACTACAATTTTGAATATGGTGAAAGTAACAGAAAAAACTAAACTGACTTGAACCGTTGAAATTAATGAAAGTGGTAAAAAACCCTACGTGAATGAAAAACTGACACAGGGCACTCTGAGCTGTGTGTAGCACCAGTTATCAATAGCGCACACATTAGTAATTATAGAAAGCAAATTTGTACCGACCTCATACTAGTAACAGCTACTCTCAAGATCTTTCCTCAAACCATGTTACTGCACGAAGTGCAGGGCTAAATTTGCATAAGTGGCTTCTATCTTAACTGACATGTAAAAACACAAATAAAGACAAATAATATCATAAATAAACTGTTTGTATTCCTGTACATATATCAGTTTTCCTTAGCAGCAGTAATAGTCCGATTATCTTTCTAAATGTGGAGAATATGATGGGGATTCATGAGCTAGTATAGTGTCACTAGTCAAACTCTATGATTATTTCAGTAAAAAGGACTAATTCTAACAAAGCTAATCCTTCGCTTCACTTGGAGTAGTTCACGAATTACTTTTAAAGACAAAAAATTCAACAGTGAGCTCAATTAGCTTCGAAAAAGGAACCATTCATGATAGAAATCAAAACACGACTATTTTTAAAATGAGCTTATTTGTCTTTTTTACCACTTATGAAGCAGGTATTTTAGACAGTAACATTTACACAATCTGGCACTGTATTCCTGCAAAACTATACATTGCAATAAACTAGGACTACTTTAGCACAATCCTATCTAACTTCACTTTGGTGGTTTTAATTTTAACTTTTTCTACTCCTTTTACATTCGACAAACAATAACATCACACTTGAATACAAGAATTGTTCATTTAAAACAGGATACTCGGTTT
The DNA here is from genome assembly GCF_021461385.2 of Schistocerca piceifrons. Taxonomy (NCBI): domain Eukaryota; kingdom Metazoa; phylum Arthropoda; class Insecta; order Orthoptera; family Acrididae; genus Schistocerca; species Schistocerca piceifrons. The sequence goes on from NC_060139.1 coordinate 988,229,854, forward strand.
TAGTAGCACTTAGGTGAGGACCCTGCATAGGTTCGTGATCAGGATAGAAACTATGGTTCCGGACACAGATTTCTAACATTTAGATTATTATTAAAACCACAAATAAATTAACTGGTCCATGCCCATATACACAGCTGCATGTATGAAGTTAGTAAAGCAGTGGCGAAGTTTTGCTAGCAAGCCACATGGCGGCTAACTGTACACACGACGCTTGGTGTTCGAATGCTCTATGAAGTCTCTTCTTGGCGTAGGAATTTTAACATATTAGAGCCATTCCCTTTTGTCGAGGAAACCAAGTAATAGCCAGATCCTCATCTGAGGCAAAAATACATTGCAAAGCAGCTTCTTCCAATTGCCTCTCTCAGCACCGTCGAAGCGTACCATGCTACGGCTAGCCACATACTGCGTACTGTTCCCACCAAGGAGCCACCCAGTTCGACCGCCAAAACCACCTTTTACATCGCGCCAAACCACTTCAGTTGCGGAGGGACTTCCCTACGTCTTTTATATATGTTACAACTACAAGTGCTCTAGGCACGAAGCAGTTTCCAGTAAACATTGTCTTTCTCATAAACATACACATATTATAAAAATTTATTTTTTTAACAAATCATTTTACTTGTTTCATATATGCATCACAAAAATCGAAATTTCCTCTCACAAATCAGTGACTTTAACTAACACAGATTACCCAATCCATAATTGTAAATACACAGTTACATAATGCGTATAAACCTACTTCTAATCGATATAAGTGCTACAAGACGTCTATAGAGAATCTCCAGAAACAGCACTGAATTTTTTTGCTTAAAACTTCCGGGCAGATAGGCCGTGGTCGATGTATAAAACTCTCCCATGACGTTTCGTCTGCGACTGCGGGAGACGTTGTTTACCTCGGAGGATGTCTCCCTCAGTCGGAGACGAAACGTCAGGGGAGAATTTTACACGTCGGCCACGGTCTATCAGCTCCGAAATTTTAAGTGAAGACAATACCGGCCGTGAAAGCCCACACTGTATGATGAAATTTTTCGATCGACCAGTTTCCGTAACGCTAATCAATCGCCGGCCGCTGTGGCCGAGCGGTTCTAGGCGTTCCAGTCTGGAACCGCGCGACCGCTACCGTCGCAGGTTCGAACCCTGCCTCGGGCATGGATGTGTGTGATGTCCTTAGATTAGTTAGGTTTACGTAGTTCTAAGTTCTAGGGGACTAATGACCTCAGAAGTTAGGTCTCATAGTGCTCAGAGCCATTTGAACCATTTTACTAATCAATCAAGAAAACAATTTCTACTGCTGACGCGACATACTAAGAATAATCAATTAGAAAATTCTGCAGCTTAAGAACCAATCACGACACAATAATTTGGTAGCATTACGGAGTGTCACATTTTAGCAACACTTCTGGAATTAATTGGAATCTTCATTTATGTTCTTCTCTTGCATTTTGTGGAACTTTCTGCAAGATAGCTGTACCCAAACACACTTCAAGTATGCGCACATATGCAATAAAGAAACTACGCATTCAAAAGCTGTTGTTCTTTTCGAAACGTGTCGCAATCCTTTTCTTCTTAGGTGCATTGGAAAATACTATCATTATTTAAAACGTGAGACGATATAAAAAATATTCGCCAAATAATTCACCAACAGAAAAAAGTTTGAACAACACTGTACTTGGAATCTTCCTGTCGGAGATTACATGCCTTTACCTTCGCCTGACCTTGGAATTTACCAATTCAGTATAAGAGGACTTGTAGTTAAACAAGGACTCCAAATCACGTTACAAATAAGCATTTTTCATAAACAAATATCATTGACAGACTGTTAAAGAAACTGTAAGTAACAAAAGAAATTCCCATTCCAACTATGGATCGAAACGCAGACCCCGACATTAATAGTCTGACATTTATCAACAGAGCTATAAAATCACAGGCGATTTGTTAAAGACTCACAATGGGAACTCAATTCACGTTGGTTACAGTTATTACTTATGAAAATTTAGCACTTGTCTGAAGCATTTGCAATTAACTACGTATAGAAAGAGTACCTGCGTCAGTTACAGGATTATAAATAGAGTTCATTACACTCATTTCATTTCTACATCTGTCTTTTGCAACATGCTAAATTTATCTGACACAATTAACGTTTTTCTGTCACACACTATATTCACTGTATAAGATAATAGGAATGACCGACCTAAATTGAAATAATGTAAATGACCGATAATCGACTGGGAACATAATGTTGAACTAAATGAACTTGAGTGTGCTAGTTAACAGTGATTAATTCCACGATGCGTGGAATTCTCTGCGAAAAGAATGAAATTACGTTTACTGTGCAACTCAAAATAAAATTGTACTCATTTACTCGTGCTGTAGCTTTACTCAAACATGCGGAAACCTGGCGGAATAAAATACAATAAGCATCATTTTGTGATATTAAATATAATACTAGAAGCATACAGCACCAATATTGTTGAATAATAAGTAGTGTGCACCCAGAAATGCACGCAGTCACTCAAAACACACTGACAAGCCAAACTATGCGACTACCGTAATACAGTAAGCAAACCAGCCTAAAACATGTGCACACGAACTGTCAAATTCGAATACCGCGAAGGTTTTGGTTCTTGGCCAATCAGAACAAACCACGCTTATGATAGGGTCGCGCCCACACGTCGTTAGCGGCAAAAATATATCAGCCGGAAATGTCATTGTATGTAACATATGAAACAAGTCTCTTCATGATCTATGCGTACGTAAGAAAATAAACAGCAAAATATTTGTAACAATGAAGAACATGCATGGTATTGCTCCTCGTTTCGCTCGCAGCAATTTAAGCTGTCCCCTTACGTTCCAGCCTAACCACACACTCGGAAATCGCCACATACACGGAAATAAGCAGCGAAAAGCTTGTGACAAGGAATAATCTGAACTGTACTGCTGTTCATTTCACTCGCAGCAATATAAGTTGCCCTTTTAGATTCATGCCTAACCACACACTCTGAAACAAATAGCCAAATATTTATTGCACACTTCGTTTTCTAATCAGACGGAAATGTACATAATGTCGAATATTGCAGAACATACTTGTATTACATTCGTAAGAAAGTCCCACAATCTGTTAACAACAATAAGATGGCACTACCAATATTGTGTAATACGGAATTGATATGAATAAGCTGTTAACGTGTACTTTCGATCACACGCTTTGCATTGGCAGGTTGCAGATCTGAACGTTTGCAACGTTTATTTATTTCGTGAGAAACCAGTATCTGCGAAATTTGGCAGATAAATTTAATTTGTCGGGAAACTGTGTCTGTTAACTTTCTAAATAATAGACAAATTGTATGTATGCAAGTAGAGAAAACTGAACACTTATATAAAAAAAACTAAACGACGCCCGAACAGACCATGAAAGCCCAACCGTACCGACCGGCCGCCATGTCATCCTCAGCCCAAAGGCGTCACTGGATGCGGATATGGAGGGGCATGTGGTCAGCACACCGCTCTCCCGCCCATATTTCAGTTTACGAAACCGGAGTCGCAACTTTTCAATCAAGTAGTTCGGCAGACCGGATGGTCACCCATCCAAGTGTACGTTTATACAAGGTGTTCGGAAATTCCTGTTACAAACTTCTAGGAGCTGTAGAGAGAAATAAATACATAATATACTTAACAGGAACCTGGCAGGACAGCATCATTTCCGTTCTACAGCCGTTTGAAAACGTGTTTGCTAGGTAGGTATGCAGGAGGGTAGTCATAGAGGGCGGCGGTTACGTCGGATCGGCTGATGTCATTTGACGTCTATTCTACCTCCCTGACCGAGCCTCATTCATGAGTATTTGAGTATTAGAGCAACATGGTTGAGTACACCGAGAAGATCCTTCTGAATGCCGAAGCTCACGTTAACGGAAGACCTGCTTGTCGCGTTTACCAAGACGATTCTCCACAACGTTCGAGTGCCTCTCATACGCTTTTCGCCACAATTACGCAACTGTTTCGAGAATGTATTCCTTCACCATCACCAGGCGTGACTGTTGTGCTCCAAGAAGACGCTGCTCACCCGAGCTGGAAGACGCCGTACTGAATCACTCTGAAGAGCACTTGTCGAGTACACGAGCGATTTCTTTTGCTATTAATGAGTGGAAATGTAAAACAAGTGATGAACTGAGTCACGCCTAACCAATTACTTGTAAAAGTGATAGCGTTACCAACATGTTTTCAAATGGTTGTAACTTGGAAACGGTACCTTTCCGGGCGTGGGTTCCAATTCACTATATTAGCAAATCACTCCAGTCTCAAAGTCTTGGAAGTTAGGAACGGAAGTTTCCGAACACCCTGTATGTTGTAATGTTACGAGTACAGTGCTGTCATAGATTGACTAGTTACAGTCTTAAGAATGGAACAACACTATATTTTACAAAGAAAACAGGTACTAGATTACTTTTGCAACTGAGAGGCTGATCGCACTTAACAGTATTTCAAAAATACCCACATTGGCAGAAGCTAACCTCGTTACAGGATTCCCAGACCATGTGGTGACGATGAAGCTCGACGCTGGCATTTGGCGATTCTACGTCTAAAATGTCTTCAGATACTGGTGTATATTCTTCTAGAGTGTTCTACTACGTGGCATCCACAAAAGAAAATAGTCTCAGTTAAATGACTGACAAGGCGACGCAGTTCAAGGCTTACTCAGATCAAAGCACAGTCCTCTAAATGTGTAAACCAGATGTCGTGCTCACGCATTGTTTCACCAGCACCCCCGCCCTCCCCCCCCTCCCCCCCTCCCATTCCCCATCCCAATTTGCATCCATTGCACATGTGAAAACTGTCTTAGTTCATCCACGCGCAGAACACAGAGTGCAGTTCACAGTTCACTCCAGTCACTTTCCTTCTGCAGTTCACTCTATTAGATGCACTTAAAGGGATTTTGGGCATAAGTGCAGATATTTCGCTTGATGGCCGAGAACAGTGTAGTGAAAAACATTACATCAGTATTTACTTCATTTGCAGATTAATTATTATAGCTATTATCAGTAGTAAGTTTTTAGGTTGGGTACTACCTTCCACTGGGCAGGAGGTCAAGTGTTGAAGTGTGGACACACTGACGTAAAACGGATAACCTATACTGACAGACGCAGTACAGTTCAAGGCACAGATACAACTGTGCAGAAAACATCAGCTAGGAGGTTGTGTGGTTTGTTTGCAGGAAGAATGGTAGATGCAGAGAAAAAAACAACTGACATACTGATGTGGGTGCATATTAAGGTACCAATTACCGCACTATCTGTGCCTGTGCAACTAACATCCTGTATAGGCTTACATGTTATTTTCGTGTCTATAGTTAAGGATGCATTGAAATATTTATGTTCTTGTAATAGCTATAAATAACGATTTATCGCTAAACATAATGAATGAAACAAAAAAATAAAAAAAATATTTGTACAGGCTCCTATAAAAGAAAAAAATGTTTATGTGAGCTCGCTAGAGCTATGCCTTTACAGTTACAATTAATAAAAGAAATCAATGATATTCCAAGAGTGTAAGAAAAAAGCCTTTTCACAGAAAAATTAAGGGTAGCTCTCTAGTTCTGCATCAAGAGAGGTCGGTTGGCTTCAGCCTCCTCGTATTTTGTGTCTGGCCACTGGCGACCTCAGTGATCTAATGCAGAGCTTACTACATGGAGCCATTGCAAACTGATTGTTATGCCGTGTTTGGTTATGTTGTGTCACACGTTAATACATCTCTTGATGAGTAATGAAGCGTTTCCTGGCCCTTCACGGACTGCGCCAGATGCTCTTTCCTCTCCTCAGAAAAAGGCAAGGCAAAGCAGTTTATAGTGTGGAGCTTCTTTCCCCTTTGAATTACGTTAAAATGGTCATTTTTTGTGCAAAAACACAGTTATTTGTTGTAGAAAGTCCTGATACTGTTCCCCTTATAAGGGAACATTATAGGTGGTTCCAAGAAGTCGATCCTACACCTACCTCTCCTTGTTAACTGTCACTATTGATTCTCCATACAGTACAGTCTTACATTCTGACGGTTCTGTTTCAAATTCTCTTTCACTTAGGTCAAGATTTAGTGCAAAATACCAGTTGAATAACTTCGACAGTGGTGTGAGACAAGCAATGAAAGACCTACACTTTGGGCAATAGAGGTGCTTGTAATGAAAGCATGAGGAAGCAGGCTTCGTTACCTTTATTTCGACGACATTTCGGCGAAAAGGTGTTAGCTGCTCATAAAAATGGCTAGAGGGAAAGGTCACTTGGTTGTCCGCTTGCTACACTACGATTTTGATTTAAGTGCGCTGCAACCAGCATGGGCAAAAGAGTAAAGGTTGTTTAGGCTGAGCGACATCTCAGGGAATATGTCCAATGACAATATGTTTAAAACTGCCAGTAAGCCCTGGAAAATCGCAGAGAACGTGACATGGCGCGTTATCGAACTAATCTACCCTACACAGTCGCCCAGCGCTCACGCTACTGGCGTATTTAACCACAGTTACAAAAAATCCTCATAAGTGCGGCGCTCCATCCTGTCTGGCAAAACATCATAACCTCCCACTCCATGGCTACCGGTAATAATCGCTCAGTGTCTCTCGCTAACGCCATCAGATATAAACTATAACAAACAAACCTTCCTTATGGAACAAATTTGCCCAACGTCTCATCGAATGCAGTCATTACTGTAATTTTTCAACACTGCGGCAGTTATTTAAGCATCACCGGAAGTTCGGCCACAAACAATTTATCCTCTCTCAATGTTTCTTGCACAGCCACCCGTGATTATGGAAGGGGTTGCTATCTATTAAACTAATCTCTCGAGGTGTGAAATGTGTCGCCGACCTTTCGAGTTGCGATTCCTGGGGTCTCAGTCTCAACAACTGTATTATGAATGATTTTCCTTACTCTTTACAGTACACGATATACGTATATAAAATAATTTATGATTTATAATAAATTTGCTGTTAGAGTGACCTCCTTCTCGTTTTCAGTAACACTATATCGTCCACAAACTCGCTTCTTCTCATTGCCTCTTGCGGTTATTTTATAACCCCTCATTTTTCATCCTAGGCAAGCCATTCTGCATCCAATTTCACGTTCACACTCCAGTTGTTCAAAAGTCATAATCTCGCCTGTCGTACTCACGACCCACAAAATACCCCTAGTTAATTCCCAAAGTTACACTCACCATAAGTTATCGGTACATAATAAAGGTTCCTGGGGTTGCATTTCGTCTAATGGCGAAGTCGGAACTTCGGCCTGCAGCTGAACTCACCTCATATTCCTTTCCTCATCATTTCCTCTTGGCTTTTTTCGCTGGGTGTGAGCCCCTCCACGCTCGCACAAGCATGGTGACCAACTCAAAAGGTTTACTGTCACCTCTGCATTGTTAGTGTTTAGAATCGAGGAGATCGCAGGAGCAAGGAACTGCGATGTTATCCGTACGTCTGGGTAGGGTTACCCATTAACAGGGGCGCATCTGGGTGATAGACGTGGTCGAAAAAGCTCGGCAGAATCAAGCTTGAAAGAAGAGCGGTTTGAAGGGCAGAAGGAAAGGAGTGCCATGGGAAAAAGGCCTCTGTGACCGTGTCAGGTTGGGTAGTAAGGGCAGTAGCGGTTTCTTGCTATATGCGACAGATCGTGCAAGGTAAGATTATGTTAGTGGTTGGGTATCATGCATCAGTACCATAGAAGCAGTGCCAGATTGTCATGGAATGATCAGTCCTGTCGAGGAGGTGAGCGCTGCTACTGCTGGGCCGACGATGTCTCCTGGGCCAGCTGCTGCTGCTGCTGCTGCTCCTGTAACATAGCCATGTCGTTTTAGGTTTGTCAGCTCGATGATCCACAAAGGAACTGGCAGTGTGATATGTGTTGGGGGTTTGTTTGTGAGTCGTGTATGGCTTCCCTGCGATTGCCAGTTCTCATGGCTCGCCTCATTGTGTCGTTTGCGTAGTTTGTAACCTCCCCCTCACTTATCGACCTTAATGACAGTGAAAAATTAAACCGCGTGTACCTAATGGAAATTTGGGAAAAGCAATCGTCACCGAGGTTAATTTGTCGGTAAAGAGGGAGGAAAGGGTTACATCTAAATGAAAGGAAAAATGCTAATGAAACTGGTGGAAATTAATTTTGAAATAGGGGTAAAGTTAATAAAGAAAGTAAATGTGCGGCCGTTACGTTAACAATCAACTAGCGGTAATTAGATATTTGAGATTTGGGGGAAATTACGGTCGCCAGTCCTAAGGACAATTACTATAGTAACTGAAAAAGAAAGATTATTACACATATAATTGGCACTGGAAGCGTGGCAACTGAAGGTTGACAAGTGTAGTGTGAAAACTGAAAGTTTGTCAGAAGTAATAAATTTCGCTACACTTAATTTAGCAAAAGAATTAATAAAACCGGAAAATCGAAAGTTAATTTAGTGACTGAAGTTAATAGTGAGCTTTCTTTCTGAAGCACATCGAAATTCAGTAAAATACGGTTAGTCTTGGACTACCTCAACAATCATTTCAAAAGCTACTTGAATCTACGCAATTTAGAAATAAGAGATTTAACTTTGAACTTGAATTAAATGATTCTGAACAATTAACAATAGTAAAATTTAGTACGTACCAAGCTGAGCTGCAGTCACAGGTAAGCTAAAATATGGTAACAAAACTAGCACTCTTAATTTGTGCTTGTGTAATCTAAGTATTGTAGCCAGCTATGAATACTTTAACTGAACTTTGAAATTAAAGTAGTGAAATGGAATGATTGTATTTTAATGCTGGCGTCTGAATTTGAACGACACTCGGGTTCATTCCGGAAAAGGAAGGGACCCTGCTTGGTAATGCAATTGGGACAATGAGCAACAAAGGTTCATGCTAAGTAGCTGTAATTTTGTGATGCAACAATTTTAAAAGTTTGAAAAGCTGAGGTCTGCCATACAGTTCTAAAACTTTACGTGCTTCCAGTCTTCCTTGTTGGTTGATTGAAGGTTTGAAGCCGTCGATCGAGGAGGTGGCGACAGTCACTCATTGTCGGCCGTCGCTGTTGCATAAGCTGGACGTTGGCGCGCCTTCTTCTCGACACGGTCACCAGACGAAACGGGCTCTTGATGTGCGCCAGCTAATGCTTCCCGTCCGCGACATCATGTCAGAAACTATCATCGCAAGTCGAGCGCAATTACATGCTGCCAAACCCCGAAAGCGCGGCAACTCGCGGGAGCTTCACACAACACACCTGCTCCACTCGCTACTCCAGCCAGACTCCCTCTGCTCTGCCCGCGCTCCACGCGGCAGAGTTAACACTACCAAAGATCCTAAACACTTTGGTTCTCCACACGACCTATCGATGTAATGGTTCGATAGCATAGTTTTCCCTAGGCAAGATCCAGCGTAAAATACAAATAATGTTTACAAAACAAGTCAATTATACATCGACATAAATGCATACATATATATATATATATATATATATATATATATATATATATATATAGTAAAACAATCACAATATATAAAGACACAGAAATGTTATATCTTCAGGTAACAAAATAAGGAAAAAATTATGGTACAATAGATGCAAATAGGAGGATATGCATTTCCGGCGTTACAAGTTACGAAGTTACCATAGATGGTTAGTCCCTTAGGAGTGTCTTTGGGTGCTTGTGTTTCCTCTTTCGCTGATCTGTGCCACGTATTTAAACGGTTTCTGCACCCTCTCGTCTTTGATCTTTACGTCCTCTGTGATCTCGCATATCGTCTGCACGATAATGCTGCGCTCATGAACCACGGTGATAGTATCTGTTCCAACAGTTACCGTTTTTGCGGGCAGGGTGCCTCCCTCGGCCTCCCTCGCCAGTTCGAATTCGGAAGCCCACATTGTGGCGACTCGTGGTGCGTTTGTACAAAGCACACCGATTGTCTGACACTGGTTTCGCGATCGTAGCCAAGTTCGAGGAGAATGTATAAGAATGCGCCTGCATCTTCCATACTCCGATCGGCTAACATAATGTCTTTTTGAATTCGGTTTGGCAGCATGGTTTGGTAGATCCATGCGTGCAACAACTGGTTTCTCTTGACCGTTTCCTTAAAGTACAGCATCGAACTTCGAAGTTGCGTCTCTGCATGAGACAGATTTCCTGCCGACATACCTATAAGGGGGGTAGGACGTCAAACGGGCCGACTTCGAGCATGAGAGGCATCACAGGACATTTTAATTTCCAGTGTCTATACTTTAACAAATAAATTCATAAAACTTTGTCAGCATCACCAGGAAGGATTCAGGATTCATACTAATTGCAGTGGAAGTTCGAAAACATAACAAAATATTTTTTTTACGTGTGAAATGTCATCGTTTTTTCATTTACTAATGGCTGCGTTTGTTGCTATAGGTACACTTTTCTTCATAAGTTAGAGAGATTCTTCGATGAATTTTGCACAGCATACATACCATACTTACAGGCGTATGAAACTCTAGAATTTATTTAATTTATGAAAAAACGAATGACCTGTTGTATTCTAAACTTCATGTTTAGAAAAAGCACAAATTTTGTAGTTAATTACCTCAATTTTTACCACAGTTTTAATAGATCTGGAAAATTCTAGAGTTTCATACACCTTTAAGTATTGTTTATATGCTGTGCAAATTTCATCGAACCATCTCTCTTACTTATGAAGAAAAGTGTACCTATAGCAACAAATGCTGCCATTAGTAAATGAAAAAAATGATGAAATTTCACATGTAAAAAAAATTACTTCGTTATGTTTTCGAACTTTCACTGTTACGTGTGTGAATTCTGAATCCTTCCCGGTCATGCTGACAAAGATTTATGAATTTATTTGTAAAAGTATAGACACTGGAAATTAAAATGTCCTGTGGTGCCTCTCCTGCTCCAAGTCGGCCCGTTTGACGTCCTACCTCCCTCAACAGACTAATTCCGCCCTCAGGTCTCTGGTAGCTTGTATTTGATGCACTGTTGACACTTTGCTGCAGCTGCACCCTCACACTGACGATGCGACACAGAAATTGCTTCGAGACTGAATACAACAGGTTCCCTGCCAACGTCTCTCCAAGAGACTAACACCACCCTCAGGTCTCTAGTTAGCAGTAACTGACGCACAGGTGCTGTGGTGTCACCGCCAGACACCACACTTGCTAGGTGGTAGCCTTTAAATCGGCCGCGGTCCGCTAGTATAAGTCGGACCCGCGTGTCGCCACTATCAGTGATTGCAGACCGAGCGCCGCCACACGGCAGGTCTAGAGAGACGTCCTAGCACTCGCCCCAGTTGTACAGCCGACTTTGCTAGCGATGGTTCACTGACAAAATACGCTCTCATTTGCCGAGACGATAGTTAGCATAGCCTTCAGCTACGTCATTTCCTACGACCTAGCAAGGCGCCATTACCAGTTACTATTGATGCTGTAAAACATACCTCACGCCATCCTGCGTGAGCTTAAACGCGTGCCTTTCGGCTACCTGTCATAGTGGATTGGCTGTCTTGCCAGTCCACAACAGGTGCCACCTTACTACAGTCACCGAACCATCACACTGACGATGCGACACAGAAATTGCTTCACGATTGCAAACTACAGGCTCACTGTCGCTGTATCTCCGAGGGAGTAATTCCGCCCTCAAGTCTCTAGTAGCTTATAACTGATTCTACGATGCCACTTTACAGTAGTCCCCGCACCCTCACACTCATGATGCCACACAGAAAATGCTTCGCGATTTCATCCTACAGGCTTCGTGCCGACGTATCTTTAAAACACTTATACAGCCCTTAGGTATCTAGTAGCTTGTATTTGAGGCACCATTGACACTTTACTGTGGTCAGCACGCATGGATCTACCAAACCATGCTGCAGTCAGTGGGATGGTGCGGCGACTACTGAAAGGTGGCAGTGGTTCATTAGTCACAAGCTACAAGAGACTTAAAGACAGTATTAATCTATTGGACATACGTTAGAAGGAAGCCCGTAGTGCGCAATCATGAAGCAATTTCTGTGTCGCTTCGTCGTTGTAGGGATTGCGGGGACTACAGTAATGTTTCATTGGTGCATCAATACAAGCCACTAGATATCTGAGGGCGGTATTCGTCGTTTAAAGATACATCGGCAGGAAGCTTGTAGCAAGCAATCGCGAAGCAATTTGTGTATGACATCATCATGTGAGGGTGCAGGGACTACAGTAAATTGACAACATTACATCAGTTATAAGCTACTAGAGACCTGAGGGCGGTATTAATCTCATGGAGATAGGTAAGCGGGGAGCATGTAGTATACAATCGCGTCGCAATTTCTGTGTCACATCGTCAGGGTTCGGGTGCAGCGACTACAGTAAAGTTGTAGCGGTGCATCAGTTACAAGCTACTAGAGGTCTGAGGGCTGTATTACTCTTTTGGAGATACGTCAGCAGGGAGCCTGTAGGTTGCAATAGTGAAGCAATTTCTGTGTCACAGTGTCACAGTGAGGTTGTTGTGACTACAGTGAAGTGGAAGCGGTGGATCAGTTGCAAGCTGTAAATAGGCTGTTTAGATTTTAATGTTGGTTACGTCACCTAGCGCTCTGTATGAAAATCACTGGCTGTGCTGTGTGCAGTCTGTGGCTGGTTAGCATTGTTGAAATAGTCGCTATTGTAGTGTTGGGCAGTTGGCTGTTAACAGCGCGTAGCATTGCGCAGTTGGAGGTGAGCCGCCAGCAGTGCTAGATGTGGGGTGAGAGTTGGCGGAGTTTTGAGAGCGGATGATCTGGACGTGTGTCCATCAGAGACAGTACATTTGTAAGACTGGATGTCATGAACTGGTATAATGATTTTTGAACACTATTAAGGTAAATACATTGTTTGTTCTTTATCAAAATCTTTCATTTGCTAACTATGCCTATCAGTAGTTAGTGACTTCAGTAGTTAGAATCTTTTATTTAGCTGACAGTATTGGCGCTCGCTGTATTGCAGTAGTTTGAGTAACGAAGATTTTTGTGAGGTAAGTGATTCATGAAAGGTATAGGTTATTGTTACTCAGGGCCATTGTTTTTTAGGGATTATTAAAAGTCAGATTGCGTTGCGATAAAAATATTGTGTGTCAGTTTAGTGTTGATCAGAGTAAGTTAAGAGAGTGATGTCTGAGTACGTTCAGTTTTGCTCAGCTGTTTGAAAAGCAAATAATGTAAGAGGTTTATCAGCACAGTCATTCACAAATTTTTCTAAGGGGACGTTTCAACTTGTTCCTTAGTCACAAGCTTCTATAGACCTGAGGTAAGCATTAGTCTCGTGGAGATACATCTGCAGGGGGCCTTTAGTATGCAATCACAATGCAATTTCTGTGTTGCCTCGTCAGCGTGGGGTTACGGTGCATATAGTAAAGTAGCAGCGATGCGTCAGTTACAAGCTACTAGAGATTGGAGGGTGGTATTAGTCTCTTGGAGGTACGTCCGTAGAGAGCCTGTAGTATGTATGTGCGGAGTAATTTCTGTGTCGCATCGTCCGTGTGAGGGTGCGGGGTACTACAGTAAAGTGTAAGCAGAGAATCAGTTTCAATGTGCTGGTGACCTGTGGGTGGAATTACTCTTTTGGAGATACAGGGTGTTTCAAAAATGACCGGTATATTTGAAACGGCAATAAAAACTAAACGAGCAGCGATAGAAATACACCGTTTGTTGCAATATGCTTGGGACAACAGTACATTTTCAGGCGGACAAACTTTCGAAATTACAGTAGTTACAATTTTCAACAACAGATGGCGCTGCAAGTGATGTGAAAGATATAGAAGACAACACAGTCTGTGGGTGCACCATTCTGTACGTCGTCTTTCTGCTGTAAGCGTGTGCTGTTCACAACGAGCAAGTGTGCTGTAGACAACATGGTTTATTCCTTAGAACAGAGGATTTTTCTGGTGTTGGAATTCCACCACCTAGAACACAGTGTTATTGCAACAAGACGAAGTTTTCAACGGAGGTTTAATGTAACCAAAGGACCGAAAAGCGATACAATGAAGGATCTGTTTGAAAAATTTCAACGGACTGGGAACGTGACGGATGAACGTGCTGGAAAGGTAGGGCGACCGCGTACGGCAACCACAGAGGGCAACGCGCAGCTAGTGCAGCAGGTGATCCAACAGCGGCCTCGGGTTTCCGTTCGCCATGTTGCAGCTGCGGTCCAAATGACGCCAACGTCCACGTATCGTCTCATGCGCCAGAGTTTACACCTCTATCCATACAAAATTCAAACGCGGCAACCCTTCAGCGCCGCCACCATTGCTGCACGAGAGACATTCGCTAACGATATAGTGCACAGGATTGATGACGGCGATATGCATGTGGGCAGCATTTGGTTTACTGACGAAGCTTATTTTTACCTGGACGGCTTCGTCAATAAACAGAACTGGCGCATATAGGGAACCGAGAAGCCCCATGTTGCAGTCCCATCGTCCCTGCATCCTCAAAAAGTACTGGTCTGGGCCGCCATTTCTTCCAAAGGAATGATTGGCCCATTTTTCAGATCCGAAACGATTACTGCATCACGCTATCTGGACATTCTTCGTGAATTTGTGGCGGTACAAACTACCTTAGACGACACTGCGAACACCTCGTGGTTTATGCAAGATGGTGCCCGGCCACATCGAACAGCCGACGTCTTTAATTTCCTGAATGAATATTTCGATGATCGTGTGATTGCTTTGGGCTATCCGAAACATACAGGAGGCGGCGTAGATTGGCCTCCCTATTCGCCAGACATGAACCCCTGTGACTTCTTTCTGTGGGGACACTTGAAAGACCAGGTGTACCGCCAGAATCCAGAAACAATTGAACAGCTGAAGCAGTACATCTCATCTGCATGTGAAGCCATTCCGCCAGACACGTTGTCAAAGGTTTCGGGTAATTTCATTCAGAGACTACGGCATATTATTGCTACCCATGGTGGATATGTGGAAAATATCGTACTATAGAGTTTCCCAGACCGCAGCGCCATCTGTTGTTGAAAATTGTAACTACTGTAATTTCGAAAGTTTGTCCGCCTGAAAATGTACTGTTGTCCCAAGCATATTGCAACAAACGGTGTATTTCTATCGCTGCTCGTTTAGTTTTTATTGCCGTTTCAAATATACCGGTCATTTTTGAAACACCCTGTACATTTGCAGGGAACCTGTAGTATTCATTCGCAAAGCAATTTCTGTGTCGCATCGTCAGTGTGAAGGTGAGAGACAACAGTAAACTGGCAACTGCGCGTCTCTGAGTACCCGCATTTTAATTATGACCATCTCCTACTTTAATGGTCTGGAATAGATACGCTAATACGGAGGCAGTTGTCTAAAACAGGAGAAGTCAGACATTTTTAGCTACCGGACACTTTTGTATATCTGTTGCCAGCTATACTTACTAACTGTCGGCTGGTTCTACATTTATAGTGATTTATAAAGTAGGCTACAACTATGAAATTTATCACACTGAATTACAGCATGTTAAATCATATAATAATAGTTACTTACCAAATGCTTAACATTAATATTTTATAAATACCTATTGCACGTGTTTTTAAAATCCACACCACGTGCCGCCCACAATGAATGTAGCAACGCCAACAGGTGGGCGATAGGGACCAGCTTGACTACCAGTGGTCTAAAGGAAGGTGCGTAGACAGCATTATAAGACATGGAGTCACATTGAGAGCGTAAAGCTGAAAGAAGTAATACACGAGGAAGTCTGGTGGAAATAATAAATATGATGACTTAAAGACTGTAACAAATTAAATTAAATATGAAATTATTAAAGCCAAAATTAAGACTTGTGGGATGAACTGAAATAAGCATCAGTTAACAGTAATTGTTAAACATATTATTAAATAAAAAGACTGAAAAATCTGGTAGCTATCAGGAACGTTAGTAAGTGTGGGTAAATAAACCTAACGTAAGTAGTTACCCTTCTCCACATCTACATTCGCAGCATTTGTATGACTCTAAACACGTGTTTATCAGATCCTACAGTTCTGTTCAGCTGTTTGAGGAAAGACAGAATATTTTGACCTCCATACAACTGTCATGGAGGGCTAAGTCGCCGACTTCTAATGATATCCATATCTGAGCCTCCACGCTAAACCATCTACATAAGTAAAATCGTATATCTCTGAGGGTTAATCATAAGATGCTTTCAAATTTATTTTGATAAAACATTGAATTCGAATACGAACAAGATTTTGTATGAAACTTCCTGGCAGATTAAAACTGTGTACCCGACCGAGACTCGAACTCGGGACCTTTGCCTTTCGGAGCAAGTGCTCTACCAACGGAGCTACCCAAGCTTGGGTAGCTCCGTTGGTAGAGCACTTGCCCCGAAAGCCAAAGGTCCCGAGTTCGAGTCTCAATCGGGCACACAGTTTTAATCTGACAGGAAGTTTCATATCAGCGTACACTCCGCTGCAGAGTGAAAATCTCATTCTGGGAAGATTCTGTATGTATACAAAAAATATAATCCTGTAGTATAGTAGTGATGAAGAGTAGGCTGAAGTTCAAGACATTAGTCAGGAAGAATCAATACGCAAAGAAGTGGGATACGGATGTACTAAGGAATGACGAGATACGTTTGAAGTTCTCTAACGCTATAGATACAGCAATAAGGAATAGCGCAGTAGGCAGTACAGTTGAAGAGGAATGGACATCTTTAAAAAGGCCCATCACAGAAGTTGGGAAGGAAAACATAGGTACAAAGAAGGTAGCTGCGAAGAAACCATGGGTAACAGAAGAAATACTTCAGTCGCTGAGGAATGAAATAAATAGGATGTGCAGGGAAGCTAAGATGAAATAGATGCAGGAAAAATGTGAAGACATCGAAAAAGATATTATTGTCGGAAGGACAGACTCAGCATACAGGAAAGTCAAAACAACCTTTGGTGACATTAAAAGCAACGGTGGTAACATTAAGAGTGCAACGGGAATTCCACTGTTAAATGCAGAGGAGAGAGCAGATAGGTGGAAAGAATACATTGAAAGCCTCTATGAGGGTGAAGATTTGTCTCATGTGACAGAAGAGGAAACAGGAGTCGATTTAGAAGAGATATGGGATCCAGTATTAGAATCGGAATTTAAAAGAGCTTTGGAGGACTTACGGTCAAATATGGCAGAAGGGATAGATAACATACCATCAGAATTTGTAAAATCATTGGGGGAAGTGGCAACAAAACGACTATTCACGTTGGTGTGTAGAATATATGAGTCTGGCGATATACCATCTGACTTTCGGTAAAGCATCATCCACACAATTCCGAAGACGGCAAGAGCTGACAAGTGCGAAAATTATCGCACAATCAGCTTAACAGCTCATGCATCGAAGCTGTTTACAAGAATAATATACAGAAGAATGGAAAAGAAAATTGAGAATGCGCTAGGTGACGATTAGTTTGGCTTTAGGAAAAGTAAATTGACGAGAGAGGCAATTCTGACGTTACGGCTAATAATGGAAGCAAGGCTAAAGAAAAATCAGGACACTTTCATAGGATTTGTCGACCTGGAAAAAGCGTTCGACAATATAAAATGGTGCAAGCTGTTCGAGATTCTGAAAAAAGTAGGGGTAAGCTATAGGGAGAGACGGGTCATATACAATATGTACAACAACCAAGAGGGAATAATAAGAATGGACGATCAAGAACGAAGTGCTCGTGTTAAGAAGGGTGTAAGACAAGGCTGTAGCCTTTCACCCCTACTCTTCAAACCGTACATCGAGGAAGCAATGATGGAAATAAAAGAAAGGTTCAGGAGTGGAATTAAAATACAAGGTGAAAGGATATCAATGATACGATTCACTGATGACATTGCTATCCTGAGTGAAAGTGAAGAAGAATTAAATGATCTGCTGAACGGAATGAACAGTGTAATGAGTACACAGTATGGTTTGAGAGTAAATCGGAGAAAGACGAAGGTAATGAGAAGTAGTAGAAATGGGAACAGCGAGAAACTTAACATCAGGATTGATGGTCACGAAGTCAGTGAATTTATGGAATTCTGCTATCTAGGCAGTAAAAAAACCAATGACGGACGGAGCAAGGAGGACATCAAAAGCAGACTCGCTATGGCAAAAAAGGCATTTCTGGCCAAGAGAAGTCTACTAATATCAAATACCGGCCTTAATTTGAGGAAGAAATTTCTGAGGATGTACGTCCGGAGTACAGCATTGTATGGTAGTGAAACATGGACTGTGGGAAAACCGGAACAGAAGAGACTCGAAGCATTTGAGATGTGGTGCTATAGACGAATGTTGAAAATTAGGTGGACTGATAAGGTAAGGAATGAGGAGGTTCTACGCAGAATCAGAGAGGAAAGGACTATGTGGAAAACACTGATAAGGAGAAGGGACAGGATGATAGGACATCTGCTAAGACATGAGGGAATGACTTCCATGCTACTAGAGGGAGCTGTAGAGGGCAAAAACTGTAGAGGAAGACATAGATTGGAATACGTCAAGCAAATAATTGAGGACGTAGGTTGCATGTGGTACTCTGAGATGAAGAGGTTAGCACAGGAAAGGAATTTGTGGCGGGCCGCATCAGACCAGTCAGTAGACTGACGACCAAAAAAAAAAGTATTAGTCTCTTGGAGATACATAGGCAGAGAGAATGTAGTATGCAATCGTGAAGCAACTTCTGTGTCGCATCGTGAGTGTGAGGGTGCAGGGACTACAATAAAGTAGCAACGGTGCATCAGTCCCAAGCTACTAGAGACCTGAGGGTGCTATTAGTATCTTTGGGATACAAAGGCAGGGAGCTTGTAGTGTGCAATAGCAAGGCAATTTCTACGTCGCATAGTCAGAGTGAGGGTGCGGGAACTACAGTATTGCGGCATCTGACCATCAGCTCGGCACCTGAGGGTGCTATTGGTCTGTTGGAGATAAATCGGCAGGGAGCCTGTAATACCCAATCGCGAAGCAATTTCTGTTTCGTATCGTCAGTGTGAGGGTGCGGGAACTACAGTAAAGTGTCAGTGGTGCAACAAATACAAGCTGCTAGATACATGACGGTGGCATTAGTCTCTTAAAGGTACGTCGGCAGAATGCCTATAGCATGCAATCCCGAAGCAATTTCTGTGTAAAGTTGCAGCTGTTGATCAGCTGTAAGTAACTAGAGACCTGAGGGCGATATTATTCTCTTGGAGATACGTCGGCTGGGAGCCCGCAGTATACAAACACAAAGTAACTTTTGTGTCGCATCGTCAGTGTGAGTTTGCGGGGAGTACAGTAAATTTTAAGTGGTGCATAAGTACAAGCTTCTAGAGACGAGAGGGCTGCATTAGTCTCATATACAGGGTTTTACAAAAAGGTACGGCCAAACTTTCAGGAAACATTCCTCACACACAAAGAAAGAAAATATGTTATGTGGACATGTGTCCGGGAACGCTTACTTTCCATGTTAGAGCTCATTTTAATACTTCTCTTCAAATCACATTAATCATGGAATGGAAACACACAGCAACAGAACGTACCAGCGTGACTTCAAACACTTTGTTACAGGAAATGTTCAAAATGTCCTCCGTTAGCGAGGATACATGCATCCACCCTCCGTCGCATGGAATCCCTGATGCGCTGATGCAGCCCTGGAGAATGGCGTATTGTATCACAGCCGTCCACAATACGAGCACGAAGAGTCTCTACATTTGGCACCGGGGTTGCGTAGACAAGAGCTTTCAAATGCCCCCATAAATGAAAGTCAAGAGGACTGAGGTCAGGAGAGCGTGGAGGCCATGGAATTGGTCCGCCTCTACCAATCCATCGGTCACCGAATCTGTTATTGAGATGCGTACGAACACCTCGACTGAAATGTGCAGAAGCTCCATCGTGCATGAACCACATGTTGTGTCGTACTTGTAAAGGCACATGTTCTAGCAGCACAGGTAGAGTATCCCGTATGAAATTATGATAACGTGCTCCATTGAACGTAGGTGTACATACTGACGAAACTAAAATGAGCTCTAACATGGAAATTAAGCGTATCCGGACACATGTCCACATAACATCTTTTCTTTATTTGTGTGTGAGGAATGTTTCCTGAAAGTTTGGCCGTACCTTTTTGTAACACCCTGTAGATACGTCGGTAGGAAGCCTGTAATATGCAACCATGAAGCATTTTCTGTGTGACACGGCAGTGTGAGGGTGCGGGGACTAAAGTAAAGTGTCAACGTTGCATCAGTTATAAGCTACTAGAGACCTGAGGGCAGTATTAATCTCTTGGTGATACGTAGGGAGGGAGCGTGGAATACGCAATCGTGAAGCAATTTCTCTGTCACTTTGCCAGTGTGACTGCGCGGAGACTACAGTAAAGTGGAAGCGGTGCATCAAATACAAGCTACTAGAGACCTGTAGACGGTATTAGTCCATTAAACATACATAGGCAGGGAGCCTGTAGCTTGCAATCGCTAAACAATTTCTGTGTGACATCGTCAGAGTGAGTGTGCGAGACTACAGTAATGTGCCAGCAGTGCACCACTTACAATGTACTAGAGAGATGATGGTGGTACTAGTCGCGTGGAGGAACACCGACAGGGAGCATGCAGTAAGAAGCAATTTCTGTGTCGCATCATCAGTGTCTGCGGTACATCAGTTACTAGCTACTAGAGACCTGAAAGCGGTAGTAGCCGCTTGGCTATCGTCGCCAGGGAGAATTTAGTATGCAATTGCGAAGCAGTTTGTGTGTCGCATCGTCATTGTAAGGGCGCGGGCACTACTGTAAAGTGGCAGCGGTTCATCAGTTAAATGCTACTAGAGACCTGAGGTTAGCATTAGTGTCTTGGAGATACGATGGCAGGTAACCAGTAGTATGCAATCGCGGAGCAAATTCAGTATCGCATCGTTGGTGTGAGGTTGGGGAGACTACACTAAAGGGTAGTGGGGCATCATATACAAGCTAGTAGAGACCCGGTCGGGGTGAACGAGCGGTTCTAGGCGCTACAGTCTGGAACCGCGCACCGCTACGGTCGCAGGTTCGAATCCTGCCTCGGGCAGAGATGTGTGTGATGTCCTAAGGTTAGTTAGGTTTAAGTAGTTCTAAATTCTAGGGGACTGATGACCTCAGAAGTTAAGACCCATAGTGCTCAGAGCCATTTGAACCATTTGAACTCTTATAGATACGTCGGCAGGAAGCCTGTGGCGTGCAGTTTCTATTTCTGTGTGGCATCATCAGTGTGCGGGTGCGGCGACCACAGTAAAGTGGCAGCGGTGCATCAAACTCCTGGAGACCTGGGTGTGGTATTACTCTCTTGGAGACACGTCAGCAAGGAACCTGTAGTTTGCAATAGTGAAGAAATTTCTATGTCACATCGTCACAGTGAGATTGTCGTGACTACTGTGAAGTGGCAGCGGTGGACTGGTTACAAGCTACTAGAGACCTGATGGTGGTATTATGCTCTTGTACATCTGTTGCAGGGAGCCTTTAGTAAGCAATCGCGGAGCAATTTCTGTGTTGCATCGTCAGTGTTATGGTAATGGGCTCTAGTAAAATGGTAGTTATTTATTAGTTCATTAGCTAATACAGACCTGTCTCTTAAAGGAATGTTGGCAGGAAGCCTGTCACATGCAAACGCAAAAAATTTCTGTGTGTCATCGTCATTGTGATGGTGCGGGACTTATAGTAAAGCAGCAGCGATGCATCAGTTACAAGCTACTAGAGACTGGAGGGTAGTGTTAGTCTCTTGGAGGTACGTTGGTAGGGAGCATGTAGTACGTAATTGAATAGTAATTTCTGTGTTGCATCGTCCATATGACGGTGCGGGGACTACGGTAAAATGGAAGCACAGAATCAGTTTCAAACTGCCAGTGACCTGAGGGTGGTATTACTCTGTTTGATATACACCGGCAGGGGGCCTGCAGAATGCAACCGCTAAGCAATTTGTGTTTTACATCGTCATTGTGGTGGTGTGGCTGTACACCGGTTACAAGCTACTACAGACCTGAGGGTGGTATTAGTGTGTTGGTAATACTTCAGCAGTGAGCCTGTAGTATGAAATCCCGCAGCAATTTCTGTGTTACATCGTCAGACTGAGGTTGCGGGGACTAAAGTGGCAGCGGTGGATCAGTTACGTGCTACTAGAGACCTGAAAGCGGTAGCAGTCTCTCGGCGATACATCAGCTGGGAGTCTGAAGTATGCAAACGCAAAGCAATTTCTGTGTGGCATCGTTTGAGTGAAGGTGTGGGTAACACAGTAAAGTTGCATCAGTGCATGACCTGAAACCTACTAGAGATCTGCGGGCAGTATTACTTTCTTGGAGATAGATCAACGGGGGTGCCTGTAGTCTGTATTCGCTTAGAAATTTCTATGTAGCATAATCAAATTTTGGGTAAGAGGACTACAATGAAGTGTTAGTGATGCATCAGTTACCAGATACAAGACACCTGAGGGTGGTATTAGTCTCTTGGAGATACGTCGGTAGGGAGTCTGTAGTATGCAATCGCGAAGCAATTTCTGTGTTACACCGTCCGTGTGTGGGTGCAGGGACTACAGTAAAGTGGCAGTGGTTCATTAGTCACATGGTACTAGAGATACGAAGGCAATATTGGTCTCTTGGAGATATGTCAGAAGCGAGCCAGTAGTACGCAATCGTGAACCAATTTCTGTATGGCATCATCTGTGTGAGGGTGCACGGACTTCAGTAAAGTGACAGCATTGCATCAGATATAAGCGACTAGAGACCTGGGGGGGGGGGGTATTAATTTCATGCAGATACTTCTGCAGGGAGCATGTAGTATACAGTCGCGAAGCAATTTCTGTTACGCGTCGAAGTGTGCAGGTGCTTCGACTACAGTAATGTCGCAGCGGTGCATCTGTTACTAGCCACTAGAGATTTGCAGACAGTATTAGTGTTTTGGTGATACGTCGGCAGTGAGACTGTAGCCTGTAATCGTGAAGCAACTTCTGTGACGCACGTCAGTGTGGGGGTGCGAGACCACAGTAAAGTGGCAACACTGCATCATTTACAAGCTACTAGAGACCTGAGGGAGATATTAATCCCTTGGATATACCTTGGCAGGGGTCTTCAGTGTGCAAACACAGTGTAACTTTTAAGCTGCATCGTCAGTGTTAGCGTGTGGGGAATACAGTAAAGTGAAACTTCCTGGCAGATTAAAACTGTGTGCCGGACCGAGACTCGAACTCGGGACCTTTGCCTTTCGGAGAAAGCTTGGGTAGCTCCGTTGGTAGAGCACTTGCTCCGAAAGGCAAAGGTCCCGAGTTGCTTGGGTAGCTCCGTTGGTAGAGCACCTGCCCTGAAAGGCAAAGGTCCCGAGTTCGAGTCTCGGTCCGGCACACAGTTTTAACCTGCCAGGAAGTTTCATATCAGCGCACACTCCGCTGCAGAGTGAAAATCTCATTCTGGAATACAGTAAAGTGTCTGTGGTGCATCAAATACAAGTTACTAGAGACCTTAGGGCGGTATTAGTCCCTTAAACATACGTTGGCAGGAAGCATGTAACATGCAATGGCTAAGCAATATCTGTGTGGCGTCAGTATGAGACTGCGGGGCCTACAGTACAGTGGAAGCTGAGAATCAGTTTCAAACTCTAGTGACCTGGCGGTGGTATTAGTCTCATAGAGATACACCGGCGGGGAGCCTGTATAATGCAATGGCCAAGCAGTTTCTACGTCGCATCGTCAGTGTGTGGGTGTAGGGATTTTAGAAAAGTGGCAGCAGTGCATCAGTTACAAGCAACTAGAGACTTGAGGGTGGTGTTAGTCTCTTGGAGATACGTCTACAGTGAGCCTGTAGTATGTGAAATGTTAAGAAATTTCTGTGTCGCATCCTCAGTGTGATGGTGTAAGGACTACCTGAGGGTGGTATTAGTCTCTTGGAGATAGATTGGCAGAGAACCTGTAGTATGCAATCGTGAAGAAATTTCTGTATGACATAGTCAGTCTGAGGGTGTGGGGACTACAATAAAGTTTCAGCGTTGCATCAGCTACAAGCTACTACAGACCAGAGGGCGGTTTTAGTCTCTTGGAGATACGTCTGCTGGGAGCCAGTAGTATGCCACCGTGGAGCATTCTCTGTGTCACATTGTATGTGTGAGGGTGTAGTTACTACAGTAAAGAGGCACTGGTCATCAGCGACAAGCTACTAGAGACCTGAGGCCGGTATTAGTCTCTTGGAGGTCCGTCAACAGGGTGTCTTTCTTATGCAATCTGGAAGTAATATCTGTGTCTCATCTTCAGTATGTTGGTACGGGGACTACAGTAAAGTGGCAGCGATGCATCAGTTACATGCTACTAGCGAAATGACTGTATTATTAGTCTTTTGGATATACGACGGCATTGAGGCTGTAGTATACAATCACGTAACAATTTCTCTGTCGCATCGTCTGTGTGAGGGTGCCGGGACTACAGTAAAGAGTCAGTGGTGCATCATTAGACAAGCTTCTAGAGTGATACAACATCGAAACTGACCATAAGATCTGAGCTGGCCAACTTGAGTTTCCCCATACGTTCCAGTTTCGGTGTTGTATCACTTTTCATGAGAGTTCCACTCAAGGATTCGCTGGATCTTATTGAGAATATCGTGATGATTGGGTGTTGTGTGATGTCCTTAAGTTAGTTAGGTTTAAGTAGTTCTAAGTTCTAGGGGACAGATGAAATAGATGTTAAGTCCCATAGTGCTCAGAGCCATTTTATTGAGATGAAATTTGGGCCAACATTCACGAAAGTATTTAACTTTGTGCTCACGTCAACATATTTTCTTTTTGACGGACATTACTACGAACAGACAGACGGCGTACCTACGGGTAGCCCCCTGTCACCTGTGGTGGCCAACATGTACATGGAAGAATTTGAGGAGAAAGCGTTAGAATCAGCACCACTAAAACCAACAGTCTTCTACAGATATGTTAACGAAACTTTCGTCCATTGGCCTCACGGGGAAGAGATGCTCCAACTGTTCTTACAAAATCTGAACTCTATCCACCCCCAAATTCAGTTCACCATGGGGGTGGAGAAAAACGGGCAGCTACCATTCTTGGATGTTCTGGTACGGAAAAAGCCTGATGGAACACTGGGACACAGCGTCTACCGGAAGACAACCCACACGGATCTGTACCTTCACGCCTCCAGCTGTCATCACCCGTCACAAAGAGAATGAGTACTAAATACTCGTACATTGGTTCACAGAGCCCGTGTGATCTCCGACGAAGAAAGATTAAAACCGGAACTAGACCACCTCAAGGATGCGTTCCAGAAGAACGGCTATAGTGACCGCCAAATTCGACGCACCTTCAAGCAGAAGACCACACCACAGCCGACACCTGATGATGATCCACCGAAAGCGACAGCCTACATATCATATGCGGGCAACGTATCTGGAAAAATAGGCAGGATTCTAGGACGTCATAACATCAAATGCGTCTACCGCCCGCCGCCAAAGATCAAGTCCCTTGTAGGGACATTGGAGGACGATTTAGGAATCCGGAAATCTAGAGTTTATTTCATACCGTGCGAGTGTGGGAAAGCATATGTGGGGCAAACCATTCACACCATCGAGGAAAGGTGTATTGAACACAAACGCCACACCGATCTCCAACAACCTACAAAATTTGCAATCGCAGAACATTGCCTCGAGACAAATCATCTTATGGAATACGAGAACACAGAAGTCCTGCACAACACATCCCGCTTTTGGGACTGCTTACACAAGGAAGCAATTGAAATACGGCTGCACGAGAACCTTATCAACAAGTACAACGGATTTCAACTCATCCAAGCGTGGAATCCAGCAATAAAAGTTCTGCAGGAGCAGAAGGCGGTATGCGTACTGACGCCCGTCAGTCATCTCGTCAGCGCAAGCTACCCCCACCACCGCGGCCTGCACATCCCTCGGTCCATACGCGGAGTCAGTGGAGGGGAGAGGCGACAGATATATATACCACACCACCCGCCGGCCTAGGACGTCAGTCAACGGGAGTAACCTGATGATGATGGCACGTTACGCCGTCGAAAATTCGTTCAACAACGACCAGTCAACCCGGCTGCATAGCCGAGAGACCTTCAAGTATGAAATGGAATGATCACTTTGGCTCAGCCTTAGGTAAATTAGATGACAGAAGTTGGATCATTTATAGGATATGCGACTGTGCTGTGAGTCTGCAAAGAAGATTTCTTACAAAACGTAAGGTTGTGAACCACTACCAAACAGTACTAACATATGATACTGAAAGTATTCAAACAAGAGTAGGACGAATGATCACATATCTGTTTGACTCACGAGGGAGAGTCCCATATATGCTAAAAAACTCCCTCTGCCAGGCGCTTAACTGTGAATTGAAGAGTAATCATCTAGATGTAGATGAACCTACATGGTATGATGGTACATATAGAAATTTGGTTTGCAACTCTAAGCAGGAATTTTATTACTAAATTCGTCTAAAATACTTGTGGCATATGACAAGAAACGTCCTGGTAAATTCAAAAATTATATTGCTGTCTAGGCCACATGAAGTGTCTACAAAAATCTTTTATACTGAACATAAAATACGACTGGTATCCATCTCTTTGTATCAAATTATTTGTGGAATGATGTAGTATACAGTCGCGACGCAATTTCTGTGTCACATCGTCAGGATTCGGGTGCAGCGACTACAGTAAAGTTGTAGCGGTGCATCAGTTACAAGCTACTAGAGGCCTGAGGGCTGTATTACTATTTTGGAAATACGTCAGCAGGGAGCGGGTAGTTTGCAATAGTGAAGCAATTTCTGTGTCACAGTGTCACAGTGAGGTTGTTGTGACTACAGTGAAGTGGAAGCGGTGGATCAGTTACAAGCTGTAAGTAGACTGCTTAGGTTTTAATGTTGGTAACGTCACCTAGCGCTCTGTATGAAAATCACTGGCTGTGCTGTGTGCAGTCTGTGGCTGGTTATCATTGTTGAAATAGTCGCTATTGTAGTGTTGGGCAGTTGGCTGTTAACAGCGCGTAGCATTGCGCAGTTGGAGGTGAGCCGCCAGCAGTTCTAGATGTGGGGAGAGAGATGGCGGAGTTTTGAGAGCGGATGATCTGGAGGTGTGTCCATCAGAGACAGTACATTTGTAAGACTGGATGTCATGGACTTTTGAACACTATTAAGGTAAACACATTGTTTGTTCTTTATCAAAATCTTTCATTTGCTAACTATGCCTATCAGTAGTTAGTGACTTCAGTAGTTAGAATCTTTTATTTAGCTGACAGTATTGGCGCTCGCTGTATTGCAGTAGTTTGAGTAACGAAGATTTTTGTGAGGTAAGTGATTCATGAAAGCTATAGGTTATTGTTACTCAGGGCCATTGTTTTTTAGGGATTATTAAAAGTCAGATTGCGTTGCGCGAAAAATATTGTGTGTCAGTTTAGTGTTGATCAGAGTAAGTTAAGAGAGTGACGTCTGAGTACGTTCAGTTTTGCTCAGCTGTTTGAAAAGCAAATAATGTAAGAGGTTTATCAGCACAGTCATTCACAAATTTTTCTATGGGGACGTTTCAACTTGTTCCTTAGTCACAAGCTTCTAGAGACCTGAGGTAAGCATTAGTCTCTTGGAATTACATCTGCAGGGGGCCTTCAGTATGCAATCACAATGCAATTTCTGTGTTGCCTCGTCAGCGTGGGGTTACGGTACATATAGTAAAGTAGCAGCGATGCATCAGTTACAAGCTACTAGAGACTGGAGGGTGGTATTAGTCTCTTGGAGGTACGTCTGTAGAGAGCCTGTAGTATGTATGTGCAGAGTAATTTCTGTGTCGCATCGTCCGTGTGAGGGTGCGGGGTACTACAGTAAAGTGGATGCAGAGAATCATTTTCAATCTGCTAGTGACCTGTGGGTGGAATTAGTCTTTTGGAGACACAGGGTGTTTAAAAAATGAACGGAATATTTGAAACAGCAATAAAAACTAAACGAGCAGCGATAGAAATACACCATTTGTTGCAATATGCTTGGGACAACAGTACATTGTCAGGCGGACAAACTTTCGAAATTACAGTAGTTACAATTTTCAACAACAGATGGCGCTGCAAGTGATGTGAAAGATATAGAGGACAACGCAGTCTGTGGGTGCGCCATTCTGTACGTCGTCTTTCTGCTGTAAGCGTGTGCTGTTCACAACGTGCAAGTGTGCTGTAGGCAACATTGTTTATTCCTTAGAACAGAGGATTTTTCTGGTGTTGGAATTCCACCGCCTAGAACACAGTGTTGTTGCAACAAGACGAAGTTTTCAACGGAGGTTTAATGTAACCAAAGGACCGAAAAGCGATACAATAAAGGATCTGTTTGAAAAATTTCAACGGACTGGGAACGTGACAGATGAACGTGCTGGAAAGGTAGGGCGACCGCGTACGGCAACCACAGAGGGCAACGCGCAGCTAGTGCAGCAGGTGATCCAACAGCGGCCTCGGGTTTCCGTTCGCCGTGTTGCAGCTGCGGTCCAAATGACGCCAATGTTCACGTATCGTCTCATGCGCCAGAGTTTACACCTCTATCCATACAAAATTCAAACGCGGCAACCCCTCAGCACCGCTACCATTGCTGCACGAGAGACATTCGCTAACGATATAGTGCACAGGATTGATGACGGCGATATGCATGTGGGCAGCATTTGGTTTACTGACGAAGCTTATTTTTACCTGGACGGCTTCGTCAATAAACAGAACTGGCGCATATGGGGAACCGAGAAGCCCCATGTTGCAGTCCCATTGTCCCTGCATCCTCAAAAAGTACTGGTCTGGGCCGCCATTTCTTCCAAAGGAATCATTGGCCCATTTATCAGATCCGAAACGATTACTGCATCACGCTATCTGTACATTCTTCGTGAATTTGTGGCGGTACAAACTGCCTTAGACGACACTGCGAACACCTCGTGGTTTATGCAAGATGGTGCCCGGCCACATCGCACGGCCGACGTCTTTAATTTCCTGAATGAATATTTCGATGATCGTGTGATTGCTTTGGGCTATCCGAAACATACAGGAGGCGGCGTGGATTGGCCTCCCTATTCGCCAGACATGAACCCCTGTGACTTCTTTCTGTGGGGACACTTGAAAGACCAGGTGTACCGCCAGAATCCAGAAACAATTGAACAGCTGAAGCAGTACATCTCATCTGCATGTGAAGCCATTCCCCCAGACACGTTGTCAAAGGTTTCGGGTAATTTCATTCAGAGACTACGCCATATAATTGCTACGCATGGTGGATATGTGGAAAATATCGTACTAAAGAGTTTCCCAGACCGCAGCGCCATCTGTTGTTGAAAATCGTAACTACTGTAATTTCTAAAGTTTGTCTGCCTGAAAATGTACTGTTGTCCCAAGCATATTGCAACAAACGGTGTATTTCTATCGCTGCTCGTTTAGTTTTTATTGCCGTTTCAAATATACCGATCATTTTTGAAACACCCTGTACATTTGCAGGGAACCTGTAGTATTCATTCGCAAAGCAATTTCTGCGTCGCATCATCAGTGTGAAGGTGAGAGACCACAGTAAACTGGCAACTGCGCGTCTCCGAGTACCTGCATTTTAATTGTGACCATCTCCTACTTTAATGGTCTGGAATAGATACGCTAATACGGAGGCAGTTGTCTAAAACAGGAGAAGTCAGACATTTTTAGCTACCGGACACTTTTGTATATCTGTTAGCAGCTATACTTGCTAACTGTCGGCTGGTTCTGCATTTCTAGTGATTCATAAAGTAGGCTACAACTATGAAATTTATCACGCTGAATTACAGCATGTTAAATCATATAATAATAGTTACATACCAAATGCTTAACATTAATATTTTATAAATACGGACTGCACATGTTTTTAAAATCCACACCACGTGCCGCCCACAATGAATGCTGCGACGCCAACAGGTGGGCGATAGGGACCAGCTTGACTACCACTGGTCTAAAGGAAGGTGCGTAGACAGCATTATAAGACATGGACTCACATTGAAAGCGTAAAGCTGAAAGATGTAATACACGAGGAAGTCTGGTGGAAATAATAAATATGATGACTTTAAGACTGTAACAAATTAAATGAAATATGAAATTATTAAAGCCAACATCAAGACTTGTGGGATGATTTGAAATCCGCATCAGTTAACAGTAATTGTTAAACATATTTTTAAATAAAAAGACTGAAAATCTGGTAGCTATCATGAACGTTAGTAAGTGTGGGTAAATAAACCTAACGTAAGTAGTTACCCTTCTCCACATCTACATTCGCAGCATTTGTATGACTCTAAACACGTGTCTATCAGATCCTACAGTTCTGTTCAGCTGTTTGAGGAAAGACAGAAACACAGAAAATTTTGACCTCCATACAACTGTCATGGAGGGCTAAGTCGCCGACTTCAAATGATGTCCTTCCTTATCTGAGCCTCCACGCTAAACCATCTACATAAGTAAAATCGTATATCTCTGAGGGTTAATCATAAGATGCTTTCAAATTTATTTTGATAAAACATTGAATTCGAATACGAACAAGATTTTGTATGAATCTTCCTGGCAGATTAAAACTGTGTGCCCGACCGAGACTCGAATTCGGGACCTTTGCCTTTCGGAGCAAGTGCTCTACCAACGGAGCTACTCAAGCTTGGGCAGCTCCGTTGGTAGAGCACTTGCCCCGAAAGGCAAAGGTCCAGAGCTGCTTGGGTAGCTTCGTTGGTACAGCACTTGCCCCGAAAGCCAAAGGTTCCGAGTTCGAGTCTCAATCGGGCACACAGTTTTAATCTGCCAGGAAGTTTCATATCAGCGCACACTCCGCTGCAGAGTGAAAATCTCATTCTGGGAAGATTTTGTATGTATACAAAAAATATAATCCTGTAGTTTAGTAGTGATGAAGAGTAGGCTGAAGTTGAAGACATTAGTCAGGAAGAATCAATACGCATAGAAGTGGGATACGGAAGTACTAAGGAATGACGAGATACGTTTGAAGTTCTCTAACGCTATAGATACAGCAATAAGGAATAGCGCAGTAGGCAGTACAGTTGAAGAGGAATGGACATCTCTAAAAAGGGCCATCACAGAAGTTGAGAAGGAAAACATAGGTACAAAGAAGGTAGCTGCGAAGAAACCACGGGTAACAGAAGAAATAGTTCAGATGATTGATGAAAGGAGGAAGTACAAACATGTTCCGGGAAAATCAGGAATACAGAAATACAAATCGCTGAGGAATGAAATAAATAGGAAGTGCAGGGAAGCTAAGACGAAATGGCTGCAGGAAGAATGTGAAGACATCGAAGAAGATATGATTGTCGGAAGGACAGACTCAGGATACAGGAAAGTCAAAACAACCTTTGGTGACATTAAAAGCAACGGTGGTAACATTAAGAGTGCAACGGGAATTCCACTGTTAAATGCAGAGGAGAGAGCAGATAGGTGGAAAGAATACATTGAAAGCCTCTGTGAGGGTGAAGATTTGTCTGATGTGATAGAAGAAGAAACAGGAGTCGATTTAGAAGATATAGGGGATCCAGTATTAGAATCGGAATTTAAAAGAGCTTTGGAGGACTTACGGTCAAATAAGGCAGAAGGGATAGATAACATTCCATCAGAATTTCTAAAATCATTGGAGGAAGTGGCAACAAAACGACTATTCACGTTGGTGTGTAAAATATATGAGTCTGGCGACATACCATCTGACTTTCGGAAAAGCATCATCCACACAATTCCGAAGACGGCAAGAGCTGACAAGTGCGAGAATTATCGCACAATCAGCTTAACAGCTCATGCATCGAAGCTGCTTACAAGAATAATATACAGAAGAATGGAAAAGAAAATTGAGAATGCGCTAGGTGACGATCAGTTTGGCTTTAGGAAAAGTAAAGGGACGAGAGAGGCAATTCTGACGTTACGGCTAATAATGGAAGCAAGACTAAAGAAAAATCAGGACACTTTCATAGGATTTGTCGTCCTGGAAAAAGCGTTCGACAATATAAAATGGTGCAAGCTGTTCGAGATTCTGAAAAAAGTAGGGGTAAGCTATAGGGGAGACGGGTCACATACAGTATGTACAACAACCAAGAGGGAATAATAAGAATGGACGATCAAGAACGAAGTGCTCATATTAAGAAGGGTGTAAGACAAGGCTGTAGCTTTTCGCCCCTACTCTTCAATCTGTACATCGAGGAAGCAATGATGGAAATAAAAGAAAGGTTCAGGAGTGGAATTAAAATACAAAGTGAAAGGATATCAATGATACGATTCGCTGATGACATTGCTATCCTGAGTGAAAGTGAAGAAGAATTAAATGATCTGCTGAACGGAATGAACAGTCTAATGAGTACACAGAATGGTTTGAGAGTAAATCGGAGAAAGACAAAGGTAATGGAAGTAGTAGAAATGGGATCAGCGAGAAACTTAACATCAGGATTGATGGTCACGGAGTCAGTGAAGTTAAGGAATTCTGCAACGTAGGCAGTAAAATAACCAATGACGGACGGAGCAAGGAGGACATAAAGAGCAGACTCGCTATGGAAAAAAAGGCATTTCTGGCCAAGAGAAGTCTTCTAATATCAAATACCGGCCTTAATTTGAGGAAGAAATTTCTGAGGATGTACGTCTGGAGTACAGCATTGTATGGTAGTGAATCATGGACTGTGGTAAAACAGGAACAGAAGAGAATCGAAGCATTTGAGATGTGGTGCTATAGACGAATGTTGAAAATTAGGTGGACTGATAAGGTAAGGAATGAGGAGGTTCTACGCAGAATCGGAGAGGAAAGGAATATGTGGAAAACACTGATAAGGAGAAGGGACAGGATGATAGGACATCTGCTAAGACATGAGGGAATGACTTGC
This sequence comes from Schistocerca piceifrons, assembly GCF_021461385.2. NCBI lineage: Eukaryota > Metazoa > Arthropoda > Insecta > Orthoptera > Acrididae > Schistocerca > Schistocerca piceifrons. Next base: position 988,262,593 of record NC_060139.1, read on the forward strand.
ATGGTAGTAGAGGGAGCTGTAGAGGGCAAAACCTGTAGAGGAAGACATAGATTGGAATACGTCAAGCAAATAATTGAGGACGTAGGTTGCAAGTGCTACTCTGAGATGAAGAGGTTAGCACAGGAAAGGAATTTGTGGCGGGCCGCATCAAACCAGTCAGTAGACTGATGACCAAAAAAAAAAAAAGTATTAGTCTCTTGGAGATACATAGGCAGAGAGAATGTAGTATGCAATCGTGAAGCAACTTCTGTGTCGCCTCGTCGGGGTGATGGCATGAGGACTACAGTAAAGTAGGGGAGAGTAGCATTAGTTACAATCTATTAGTGACCTGAGGGTGGTGTTAGTCTCTCTTAGATACGTCGGCAGGGGGCCTGGAGTAGGAAATTGCGACGCAATTTCAAAGTCGCATCGTCATTGTGAGTTTGCGGGGAGTACAGTAAATTTTAAGTGGTGCGTAAGTACAAGCTTCTAGAGAGGAGAGGGCTGCATTAGTCTCATATACAGGGTTTTACAAAAAGGTACGGCCAAACTTTCAGGAAACATTCCTCACACACAAAGAAAGAAAATATGTTATGTGGGCATGTGTCCGGAAACGCTTACTTTCCATGTTAGAGCTCATTTTAATACTTCTCTTCAAATCACATTAATCATGGAATGGAAACACACAGCAACAGAACGTACCAGCGTGACTTCAAACACTTTGTTACAGGAAATGTTCAAAATGTCCTCCGTTAGCGAGGATACATGCATCCACCCTCCGTCGCATGGAATCCCTGATGCGCTGATGCAGCCCTGGAGACTGGCGTATTGTATCACAGCCGTCCACAATACGAGCACGAAGAGTCTGTACATTTGGTACCGGGGTTGCGTAGACAAGAGCTTTCAAATGCCCCCATAAATGAAAGTCAAGAGGGTTGAGGTCAGGAGAGCGTGGAGGCCATGGAATTGGTCCGCCTCTGCCAATCCATCGGTCACAGAATCTGTTGTTGAGAAGCGTACGAACACCTCGACTGAAATGTGCAGGAGCTCCATCGCGCATGAACCACATGTTGTGTCGTACTTGTAAAGGCACATGTTCTAGCAGCACAGGTAGAGTATCCCGTATGAAATCATGATAACGTGCTCCATTGAGCGTAGGTGTACATACTGACGAAACTAAAATGAGCTCTAACATGGAAATTAAGCGTTTCCGGACACATGTCCACATAACATCTTTTCTTTATTTGTGTGTGAGGAATGTTTCCTGAAAGTTTGGACGTACCTGTTTGTAACACCCTGTAGATACGTCGGTAGGAAGCCTGTAATATGCAACGATGAGGCATTTTCTGTTTGACACGGCAGTGTGAGGGTGCGGGGACTAAAGTAAAGTGTCAACGTTGCATCAGTTATAAGCTACTAGAGACCTGAGGGCAGTAGTAATCTCTTGGAGATACGTAGGGAGAGAGCGTGGAATACGCAATTGTGAAGCAATTTCTCTGTCAATTTGCCAGTGTGACTGTGCGGAGACTACAGTAAAGTGGAAGCGGTGCATCAAATACAAGCTACTAGAGACCTGTAGACGGTATTAGTCCATTAAACATACATAGGCAGGGAGCCTGTAGCTTGCAATCGCTAAACAATTTCTGTGTGACATCGTCAGAGTGAGTGTGCGAGACTACAGTAATATGCCAGCGGTGCACCACTTACGAGGTACTAGAGAGATGATGGTGGTACTAGTCGCGTGGAGGTACACCGACAGGGAGCAAGCAGTCGTGAAGCAATTTCTGTGTCGCATCATCAGTGTGAGTGTGTCTGCGGTACATCAGTTACTAGCTACTAGAGACCTGAAAGCGGTAGTAGCCGCTTGGCTATCGTCGCCAGGGAGAATTTAGTATGCAATTGCGAAGCAGTTTGTGTGTCGCATCGTCATTGTAAGGGCGCGGGCACTACTGTAAAGTGGCAGCGGTTCATCAGTTAAATGCTACTAGTGACCTGAGGTTAGCATTAGTGTCTTGGAGATACGGTGGCAGGTAAGCAGTAGTATGCAATCGCGGAGCAAATTCAGTATCTCATCGTTGGTGTGAGGTTGGGGAGACTACACTAAAGGGTAGTGGGGCATCATATACAAGCTAGTAGAAACCCGTCGGGGTGAACGAGCGGTTCTAGGCGCTACAGTCTGGAACCGCGCACCGCTACGGTCGCTGGTTCGAATCCTGCCTCGGGCAGAGATGTGTGTGATGTCCTAAGGTTAGTTAGGTTTAAGTAGTTCTAAATCCTAGGGGACTGATGACCTCAGAAGTTAAGACCCATAGTGCTCAGAGCCATTTGAACCATTTGAACTCTTATAGATACGTCGGCAGGAAGCCTGTGGCGTGCAGTTTCTATTTCTGTGTGACATCATCAGTGTGCGGGTGCGGCGACCCCAGTAAAGTGGCAGCGGTGCATCAAACTCCTGGAGACCTGGGTGTGGTATTACTCTCTTGGAGACACGTCAGCAAGGAACCTGTAGTTTGCAATAGTGAAGAAATTTCTATGTCACATCGTCACAGTGAGATTGTCGTGACTACTGTGAAGTGGCAGCGGTGGACTGGTTACAAGCTACTAGAGACCTGATGGTGGTATTATGCTCTTGTACATCTGTTGCAGGGACCCTTTAGTAAGCAATCGCGGAGCAATTTCTGTGTTGCATCGTCAGTGTGATGGTAATGGGCTCTAGTAAAATGGTAGTTATTTATTACTTCATTAGCTAATACAGACCTGTCTCTGAAAGGAATGTTGGCAGGAAGCCTGTCACATGCAAACGCAAAAAATTTCTGTGTGTCATCGTCATTGTGATGGTGCGGGACTTATAGTAAAGTAGCAGCGATGCATCAGTTACATGCTGCTAGAGACCTGAGAGCGGTAGCAGTCTCTTGGCGATACATCAGCTGGGAGTCTGAAGTATGCAAACGCAAAGCAATTTCTGTGTGGCATCGTCTGAGTGAAGGTGTGGGTAACACAGTAAATTTGCATCGGTGCATGAGCTGAAACCTACTAGAGACCTGCGGGCAGTATTACTTTCTTGGAGATAGATCAACGGGGGTGCCTGTAGTCTGTATTTGCTTAGAAATTTCTATGTCGCATAATCAAATTTTGGGTAAGGGGACTACAATGAAGTGTTAGTGATGCATCAGTTACAAGATACAAGACACCTGAGGGTGGTATTAGTCTCTTGGAGATACGTCGGTAGGGAGTCTGTAGTATGCAATCGCGAAGCAATTTCTGTGTTACACCGTCCGTGTGTGGGTGCAGCGACTACAGTAAAGTGGCAGTGGTTCATTAGTCACATGGTACTAGAGATACGAAGGCAGTATTGGTCTCTTGGAGATATGTCAGAAGGGAGCCAGTAGTACGCAATCGTGAACCAATTTCTGTGTGGCATTATCTGTGTGAGGGTGCACGGACTTCAGTAAAGTGACAGCATTGCATCAGATATAAGCTACTAGAGACCTGGGGGCGGTATTAATTTCATGCAGATACTTCTGCAGGGAGCATGTAGTATACAGTCGCGAAGCAATTTCTGTTACACGTCGAAGTGTGCAGGTGCTTCGACTACAGTAATGTCACAGCGGTGCATCTGTTACTAGCTACTAGAGATTTGCAGACAGTATTAGTGTCTTGGCGATACGTCGGCAGTGAGACTGTAGCCTGTAATCGTGAAGCAACTTCTGTGACGCACGTCACTTTAAGGGTGCGAGACCACCGTATAGTGGCAACACTGCATCATTTACAAGCTATTAGAGACCTGAGGGAGATATTAATCCCTTGGATATACCTTGGCAGGGGTCTTCAGTGTGCAAACACAGTGTAACTTTTATGCTGCGTCGTCAGTGTTAGCGTGTGGGGAATACAGTAAAGTGAAACTTCCTGGCAGATTAAAACTGTGTGCCGGACCGAGACTCGAACTCGGGACCTTTGCCTTTCGGAGCAAGTGCTCTACCAACGGAGCTACCCAAGCTTGGGTATCTCCGTTGGTAGAGCACTTGCCCCGAAAGGCAAAGCTCACGAGTTGCTTGGGTAGCTCCGTTGGTAGAGCACTTGTCCCGAAAGGCAAAGGTCCCGAGTTCGAGTCTCGGTCCGGCACACAGTTTTAATCTGCCAGGAAGTTTCATATCAGCGCACACTCCGCTGCAGAGTGAAAATCTCATTTTGGAATACAGTAAAGTGTCTGTGGTGCATCAAATACAAGTTACTAGAGACCTTAGGGCGGTATTAGTTCTATAAAATACGTTGCCAGGAAGCATGTAACATGCAATGGCTAAGCAATATCTGTGTGGCGTCAGTATGATACTGCGGGGCCTACAGTACAGTGGAAGCTGAGAATCAGTTTCAAACTCTAGTGACCTGGCGATGGTATTAGTCTCATAGAGATACACCGGCGGGGAGCATGTATAATGCAATGGTGAAGCAGTTTCTACGTCGCATCGTCAGTGTGTGGGTGTAGGGAGTTTTAGAAAAGTCACAGCAGTGAATCAGTTACAAGCAACTAGAGACTTGAGGGTGGTGTTAGTCTCTTGGAGATACGTCTACAGGGTGCCTGTAGTATGTGAAATGTTAAGAAATTTCTGTGTCGCATCCTCAGTGTGATGGTGTAAGGACTACCTGAGGGTGGTATTAGTCTCTTGGAGATACATTGACAGGGAACCTGTAGTATGCAATCGTGAAGAAATTTCTGTATGGCATAGTCAGTCTGAGGGTGTGGGGACTACAATAAAGTTGCAGCGTTGCATCAGCTACAAGCTACTACAGACCAGAGGGCTGTTTTAGTCTCTTGGAGATACGTCTGCTGGGAGCCAGTAGTATGCCACCGTGGAGCATTTTCTGTGTCATCAGCGACAAGCTACTAGAGACCTGAGGCTGGTATTAGTCTCTTGGAGGTCCGTCAACAGGGTGTCTTTCTTATGCAATCTGGAAGTAATATCTGTGTCTCATCTTCAGTATGTTGGTACGAGGACTACAGTAAAGTGGCAGCGATGCATCAGTTACATGCTACTAGCGAAATGGCTGTATTACTAGTCTTTTGGATATACGACGGCATTGAGGCTGTAGTATACAATCACGTAACAATTTCTCTGTCGCATCGTCTGTGTGAGGGTGCCGGGACTACAGTAAAGTGTCAGTGGTGCATCATTAAACAAGCTTCTAGAGTGATACAACATCGAAACTGACCATAAGATCTGAGATGGCCAACTTGAGTTTCCCCATACGTTCCAGTTTCGATGTTGTATCACTTTTCATGAGAGTTCCACTCAAGCATTCGCTGGATCTTATTGAGAAGAAATTTGGGCCAACATTCACGAAAGTATTCAACTTTGTGCTCACGTCAACATATTTTCTTTTTGACGGACATTACTACGAACAGACAGACGGCGTACCTACGGGTAGCCCTCTGTCACCTGTGGTGGTCAACATGTACATGGAAGAATTTGAGGATAAAGCGTTAGAATCAGCACCACTAAAACCAACACAGATATATTGACGAAACTTTCGTCATTTGGCCTCACGGGGAAGAGATGCTCCAACTGTTCTTACAACATCTGAACTCTATCCACCCCCAAATTCAGTTCACCATGGAGGTGGAAGAAAACGGGCAGCTACCATTCATTCATGTTCTGGTACGGAAAAAGCCTGATGGAACACTGGGACACACCGTCTACCGGAAGACAACCCACACGGATCTGTACCTTCACGCCTCCAGCTGTCATCACCCGTCGCAAAGAGAAGGAGTACTAAATACATTGGTTCACAGAGCCCGTGTGATCTCCGACGGAGAAAGCTTAAAACCGGAACTAGACCACCTCAAGGATGTGTTCCAGAAGAACGGCTATAGTGACCGCCAAATTCGACGCGCCTTCAAGCAGAAGACCACACCACAGCCGACACCTGATGATGATCCACCGAAAGCGACAGCCTACATACCATATGCGGGCAACGTATCTGGAAAAATAGGCAGGATTCTAGGACGTCATAACATCAAATGCGTCTACCGCCCGCCGCCAAAGATCAAGTCCCTTGTAGGGACAGTGAAGGACGATTTAGGACTCCGGAAATCTAGAGTTTATTTCATACTGTGCGAGTGTGGGAAAGCATATGTAGGGCAAACCATTCACACCATCGAGGAAAGGTGTACTGAACACAAACGGCACACCGATCTCTAACAACCTACAAAATTTGCAATCGCAGAACATTGCCTCGAGACAAATCATCTTATGGAATACGAGAACACAGAAGTCCTGCACAACACATCCCGCTTTTGGGACTGCGTATACAAGGAAGCAATTGAAATCCGGCTGCACGAGAACCTTATTAACAAGTACAACGGATTTCAACTCATCCAAGCGTGGAATCCAGCAATAAAAGTTCTGCAGGAGCAGCGGAAACGGGGCACCACACCCGCCGAAGGCGGCATGCGTACTGACGCCCATCAGTCATCTCGTCAGCGCAAGCTACCCACACCACCGCGGCCTGTACATCCCTCGGTCCATACGTGGAGTCAGTGGAGGGGAGAGGCGACAGATATATATACCACACCACCCGCCGGCCTAGGACGTCAGTCAATAAGAGTAACCTGATGATGATGGCACGTTACGCCGTCGAAAATTCGTTCAACAACGACCAGTCAACCCGGCTGCATACCCGAGAGACCTTCAAGTATGAAATGGAATGATCACTTTGGCTCAGCCTTAGGTAAATCAGATGACAGAAGTTGGATCATTTATAGGATATGCGACTGTGCTGTCAGTCTCCAAAGGAGATTTATTACAAAACATAAGGTTGTGAACCACTACCAAGCAGTACTAACATTTGATACTGAAAACATAAGTGTGTCAACCACTACCAAACAGTACTAACATTTGATACTGAAAATATTCAAACAAGAGTAGCACGAATGATCATATGTCTGTTTGACTCATGAGGGAGAATCACATATTTGCTAAAAAACTCCCTCTGCCAGGCGCTTAACTGTGAATTGAAGAGTAATCATCTAGATGTAGATGAGCCTACATGGTATCATGGTACATATAGAAATTCGGTTTGCAACTCTAAGCAGGAATTTTATTACTAAATTCGTCTAAAATACTTGTGGCATATGACAAGAAACGTCCTGGTAAATTCAAATATTATAATGCTGTCTAGGCCACATGAAGTGTCTACAAAAATCTTTTATACTGAACATAAAACACGACTGGTATCCATCTCTTTGTATCAAATTATTTGTGGAATGATGGGACTCTTCAAGCGCTACAGTTGTACTAATAGAAAATCCATGAAGAAAATTCTACCGACTGTAATTTTAATTAAGATCCAACAGCCCTAATGTAATTACAGTTTTAGTGCCAATATTAAAACTCCACACAAGACAAGAAAAGATAAATAAGAAAATGACGTTTTTGGTAGCAACGCTGATGAACTGTGTGCTAGTCAGCATCCAAAATAAGGCTCAAATAAATTTACACAGATACGATTACAATCGTATCGGCATACTCATCCAATAATGAGATCAGCACAGTAATTTAAAATGAAAATAAAATTAAATTTGATTAATAATTCACCATAACAAGAATTTTTGCTACAATGTGATAGTACTCTCTTAATTCAACTTTATTCTTGACTGATTAAAAATTTTGCTATTGATGTAAATGATTCTGTATCGAGATATTTATCAGAATAGTGGGAAATTCAAAACAGGAATGAGTTGCAGTCAAGGAGATACCATACCGCCTAAACTATTCAGAGATGCCGTGGAGAAAGTTCCTAGATCCCAAAACTAGGAAAACTAGAAGTTATACGCGTTAATGGACGTTGTGACCGTACAGAACCCCCAGGAGGTACGTTATAAACTTGGGGAGCGGTCGCGGCTGAGAGCGCGTAGTTTTTTATACCATGTGTGACAGTTGACGGCGGGGAAGGTCACGTCTGACAGATAAGAGGGGGAGGTAAGAGGCCACGTGCTGGCTGGGGGTAGCTGCCCACAGTGGCAACAGCTCGGTAGTTCGTCCCCTAGATGTGGGTGCCCTTTGAGCACTGCTCTTGGAATTGGCACCGTGTACGATAAATTCTGATGCTAGCAGACGACTAACTCACTCTGAAAGCACACGGCCGGTATTTACTGTGTTCGAAAGCCGCTTGGGAGAAAAATGGCGGAAAGGGCCGCCATGAGACACTAAGGGATCTTGTTAAACACTGAACAGTCAGATGTGTTCCACTAAAATGTAAACCTAGTAAGATACTGGAAAGCTAGTACCACAGAAATAAAGGGAAAATTATAGCGAGTAAGAGAGTGTTAAGTACGCCCCCGACGCGATGAATTTTTTTAACATATTCTGTGTTAAATAACTTATAAACTGTAACAACGTTAAAAAAGTGTAACTCGGTGACAACTATACTGATTTTCATATACGAAGTGTCAATGGATAGTTCTCGCAGAGACCTATCACATGACCGAACCAAAATTGTAATGAACATTAACATTTTGGATATGTAGGCCGGAATGCTTATTCAGTGCAGAAAAATCGGAAAATTTAGCCGATTTGTTTATAATTCATATCGTAAAAGTAGAGGCAGTACTGAATAATAACAACAGCTAGGAAAGTAGAAGTAGGTTAATAATTAATCTATATATATAAGAGGCAATGTCCTGACTGACGCTCTGACTCATCGTTGCCCAGCCCAAACCACTAAGGACAGAAACTTATGGTTTGAAAAAGGTGTAGATCTGATACTGGAAGCATGGTTTAAGACGGGATTTTTTTTTGAATATCCAATCCTGAAGGGGTGAAATAGGGGAAGAAGTATTTTTTTGAAAAATGTTACTATTAAGGCAATGTTGAAGCTAGACCTACGAAAATCGGTATTTGTTGTCTCGGTAAGAAATACATGTTTCAGCGTTTTTGGAAATTTAACCCTATGGGGATGAAACAGTAGGTGAAAACTTGCTTTGAGGATCTATCTTTATTAAATAACTACTAAAGTATTTTTAAAGCTATATCTGGGAACAATGGTACTTGACTTCTCGCTTACAAACTAAAAAAAGTACGTGTTTCACTGTTTTTGGAAACTGAATCCCTTAGGGGGTGAAATAGGGGATGAGATTTTTAAGGAAAATATTTTATTATGGAAGAATTTGTAAAGGTAAATCTACGATATTTAAATTTAGGTTCTCAGTTAGAAATAAAAAAATACGTGTTTCATCGCTTGTGGGTATTCAACGTATCTGAGGATAACATGGGAGGTGAACGTTTTTATGGAAATATTTCACTGTGCAAGCCTTTTTGGAACTAAATCAATGAAAATTTGTATTTGCTTGTCTATTAAAAGTAAAACATACGCAGGTGACTGGTTTTGGAAATTCAACCCCTAAGGTAGGAGATGATAAACTTAAAATAGTAACAGGAGGAGACAAACTTTTGATGCCTTGTGATTTTAGGTTAGTGATAAATTCTGAGAATTCATTTATTTGTCTTTAGCTAATATTATGCTCAGTATGTTAGTAAGTTTGTTTTCAATGTGCGTTGCCATAATGAATCTCACAAAACTTCAGTTGGTAATATCTTTTCATTAAAATATTTTATTATGCATTTCAAAACTTTCTAGCAACGATATTGACAAGTATGCTTCACATTTGTTATTTTGTTTGCAGAGATTCTGATATGGTCGCAAGTAGATTGCTCAAAGAGAGGGTCTATCAATAATATATGTCATTCTGTCTAAAAAGAATACATTATGCAAGTTATGCACACAGTGACAGCTTTGCAAGTGGAACAACTTCTTAATCACATACTTCTAATGTTACTGAGTCTATGCACTTAAAAGAACTAGCACTGATGTCTCTGTAGTTACTATTTTTCTAACTGAGCTGCCTGTACAAACATTCTCTTAGAAGTACTTATCATGAATCTTTATATGTGTGGTGTCATCTATAGTCCAGATATTTTGTTTAAAACAAATGACAGATTTCTTTGACGTTACATAAATAGAATATTTTACACTCTCCATTAACAGCAATTACACGTCATGAGAAATGTATCTAAAAAGGTATTACATTTAGAAATAAAAGCTGATGAATTAACTAAACTGGCCATCCCACGTAGGCTTTCACCTCGGAAGATGTTCTCCGTAGTTGAGAACGAAACGTCAGGGAGAAGAAGTTCTACAGATCGACCGCGGCAACTTAGCCCGGAAGTGTTTACTGATAACTAAACTGGTTCTAGTGACACTTTAAAACTTACTCTCCAATCATTCTGCTGTAAGGTTGGTTAGTGATAATGGCAGGAAACTATGGTATCTCGAATCAAAAGTGCAAATAATTCTCTCTAAATAAATGGAACAGTTTTGCACTGATTGAGTTTGAACCATTAGTCATTTTTAAACTTTTGTGTAACTCTCACTTAACACCCCGGTAATTATGGTTTCAGTACAACAAATTGGAGGTGTGTGTTACCATAATGGATTATAAAATACAAGCAGGTTTGGGTAGTACATCAAGATCTACTAACATATTTATTGCCAGACTTCTTTAGTGTAAGGTTGCATACAATGCTGAGTTGGTTATTTGGATAATAATTGGTGAATTTATGATGCGTTTGCAATACAGATCGTCAATTTGGTTTGATAATTAAACATCGTAACGTCATTCTTACGTGCTATAACGTCAAAATTTCAGTTAAGAATGATCATCGTGAATATTCTGTATATTTTGAGAGTCTTTTTTCTGAAATTGAGAATAATTTAGTTTAATCCTGATATATAAAAGCCATTTGGGAGGAAAAGGAAAATAAACATAAAAAAATGGTGTAAAATTGTAGATAGGACCGAAAAGAGTAAGAAATTTGAATTATCAATCAACATATGATAATTTAAGATTTCTTATGTGAAAGAAGGATGTATGGATCTAAACATGCTGTATGCCTGGGATAAGCCAGTGCATATACTTGACAAGATGAAGCCGAAATGCTTCCCTATTTTTCGAAGTATAATTGAAGGTTGTTCTGTAAAGTGGGCAAAACTGTTTGAAAAGGGCTGTGGTGGCATGGGATACCGATGGTAATTATCTAGCAACTTGATATCACTCTGCTTCTAGCGACAGACCGATTGGTTTTAATATTCTCAACAACATTCTGGATGTGACTTCTGAGCACAGGGAACAGCGTAATGAATCGCTTTCCTTTCACCCAAAATACATACTTTACAGAGCACTCTAGTCCATTATTAACAGGCGCTGCAATTTAAGTGAAAGCGTGTATCGATAGCTCGAGAAAAAAAAGGACAAGGGAACTAAACACTCGAGGTAATCAAATTAGTAAGAACAGCAATTATCTGATAACATCAGTAGTAGAGAATCGTTTAGGGCCCTGTAGAAAATGTATCTGCAGGGACTGCTTTTACCTTTATGGCCGAGTCTTGCATTAAGCGAGCAGCGAAATTTATTTTCTTAATTGCACACTGGAGGTGAGTATTAGTTCAATTAGTCAGTTTGTGAGTATGGAAACTCCGCTCATGACTTCAGTTCGCAGCTCCACATGCCCACAGATGGCACCACCTCAGGAAAGTGTACGTCGTTCAGGCCTGGATACAGTGCTTCGGCCTTTGTTGATCGTTTCAACCATTTCTGGAGTGCCGATCTCTCTCCCCTGTCACCCCCTGCTTAGAGCCTGCTCTCGGATCTACACATTAGCTGTGTTAATGCTAGTGTTGTACGCTGGCTACCTCGCTCTGGCTCAACTACTTAGAAATGACGACGGCTTTGTTTCCTACAGGTGGATTCTCTCAGGCCTACTGACTTCCTCACTCACTACTGTCATGACAATCGCATGCGTCTTAACTTGTAGAATGCGAATGAACAAAGGTTTCCTTGAATTTATTAGTCACATTCACCATGTCGATACTTTGAAGAAGTGGGACATAAAGCAGAGTAACAAGACAATCGGCCGTTTTCTCTATGTTTTGTTGACTATCATAATCGTTTTCTTTGTCGTGAACACATCGTATTCAATTATTTGTACAGCTCGATTTCTTCTAGTTGTCACACTAGACATTTCCATCACGACAGTGCTGTTGCTCCAGTTTGTAACGGGAACTTTGATTCTCTGCCAGAGGTTCAAAATGCTTAATGAAAACATATTCGCGGGATTCTGTGACCGGTTTCCACACGGTGGCCCTCCAGACATATTGAATGTTTTACAGGAACGAGCTATTACTTCTGTTTCAGCATTCATGCAATCAAATGCCAGACGGGGGCTGTTACCTCCATCACAGAAGCGAATGCTGGAGTACAGGGTTTTTCACAAGTCTCTAACAAAGCTCGCAACATTTATTAATGAAATCTATGCTGAAACCATTCTTGTAACTGTAATTCAGACTCTCATGCTAACTATTCAGTTCTTGTTTTATCTCATTATACTTTTAGTGGGTTTACATGATAGCACACCAGAAGGAATAGTAATAACAGTAGGTTTACTCATCTTTCCTCTAATTATTCTGGTATCGCTAATTTTTGCATGTCATTCAACACATTTGGAGGCAAAGAGGATACTAGGGCCCATTGATGAACTACTTTTATGGAATGACACAGGTTTGTGGACAAAATATGTTTCCTTAACTGTCATGTGTTTGCAATAAACTCTATTTTACAAGCTTAAAGATCGGTAGTTCCCAAGTGCATAATACTTACAAAACATTCACAATGTACACATGTGTATTCAAGACAGCTAAACAGTTATAAGTTGGTAGTCTTCCAGGACCAGTGTCAATTTGAACAAAACCATTTTTATTAGTCTGATTCATTATAAAACATTACAATGAGATGGTCTCTGGTGTCACACCTGGACTGCTCGTGTGCTTGGGAAGCATCTGACTCTATCCTACTTGCATTTGTGAGTCAAGCAGTTGGTTTGAGTATAGTCTGATCGAAGCTAATCATGACGATGTAGGTGAATGGGAAGGGCAGTATCATGTCAATAATAAATGGAAGAGTCCGTATTCGACTTGTTAATTGCTAGATATTCTGCATTCAATATTTGCAAAGCAATAGGAAACGAATATTAAACACTGGATTTTGGAAGAAAGAGTGTACAAGTCTTCAGTGTCTAGTTAAAGCACGAATTAAAATAAAAATACAAAACTGCAATCAATGTTGAGAAGCACGAGAGAGAAATGCTAGCAATGATGTAGCATCTCGCCTTGTTGTGCCAACGAGAGTTAGTGTTGTCCACACGTTCTCCATGAAGGATTCCAATGCTACATTCAATGCTGCAGTTCACTCACAAAGGTGATGTTCAGTTATTCTAAATGATCACCAATTTCAATTTTACTTCAAAGATAATTCTAGTATGTTTTGGTTGCTGCAGTGACTGCAAAATATAAATTATTTTAATTCTAATTCTCAGTCAACACTTCCATTTATTTATTACAAATGCAGTTTATTGTTACAGAGAATTGTTAAATAATCAGTTATGGGCATATGTGGTTCTAAATATTTATCAACTCCACAAACTGCAATCTTTATAATATCTATGTTGGCAAACCCATATTTGTGCTCTTATGATAGGTACGTCAGTTAAACTTCTGGCCATCATTCTTAAGTTTCTAATTTATTATATACTGGGAATTTTTGAGTTCTCAACTGACAATTATGTAAATTTATTAAATGATTGAAGTAATATGTTATAACATTTTTGCAGTACAATGGGAGCTTTCTGAACATCTTATGCTTCAGGGCTTTTGATACAGAGATGTGTAGTGAACACTGATTCTTTAACCCTTAGACCCTTTAAAAATTATAAGAAACCACATCACTAGTTTGGTCCAGATAATAACAGCTACAGTGCACTTAAGTAATGTGATACAAAGCATTTGCCATGGTTTAGTGGGCAGATAGTTTGAGAACAATTTTCTTGCTGAGTGTACCTTGTGTGTGTAGGTGTATACCTGTCACCTTTATTCTGACATAAAGCAGTTACAATACTGCTCCTGGCTTAGGGTACTGTTTTCGTTCTCACACATTCTGTAAACCATTTTACAAGTCATTGCTGTTTCTGTTACACACAGACACAGACACAGACACACACACACACACACACACACACACACACACACACACACACACACATATATATATATATATATATATATATATATATATATATGTGTGTGTGTGTATATATATATAAAATTAATTAAAAGGTTTCTCAAAATATATGAACAACAAGCAAAATGATGCTTTATTCTCACTGCTCTATTCTGTAACTTGCAACATACAAATTATCAATTTCCTATATCCTGTTTCGAATCTAACTTATTCCTTGTGTGATGAAGGTCAAAGTTTTTCGTATGCATGTAGGTGCTGATTTTAGATAACATCTTGACTGGCTTATCAAATCCCACTTTTCTTTAGCAAAACATACAGAGAGCACAAAAGGGATGCGAAAGATATTGTCGCTTGGTAGTGTAGTTTAGGACTTGAAACGAACTTTAGAAAGTAAGGTACTATCCTAAAATGATGGTTCACGTTGTTTTCCCATTTAAAATATTTGTATTACATTTGTTTCATATTCATACCGTTAAACTCTAAAATTGTAGCAATAAATGAGAATGGTCTCTCATGCAGCAGGTGGCCTGGATGATGTGTCACAGCAACTGCGTCAGCTGTCACAACAGGTACAAGGCAACCCTGTCACTTTCAGTGCATGCTCACTGTTCACTGTGAATGGTGGGCTGTTTACTGGCTTTGTAGCAGCTGTTGTCACGTATGCCACCATACTGCTGGATTTCAGTGTACAGTAACAAATGTCTACAACTACCTCAACATGCCACTCAGTTAGAGATATCAGATAGAAACAAATTGTGTGCAATCGAAAAAACGCATGACTTTGCTTATACTTGGCTATAAACATAAACTTTACATTTGAGGAAAATTAAATATCACAAGCAGAATAATAATACCTTGTATTTATTGATGGAGGAACATATTTTTTTATGTCTCAAATTTGCAATGTATATAATAAAATTGAATATCTATGATTAAATATATCTGTTAATATGGAAAGGCTAGAACTTGAAATATAAAACATAATATTCATTCTGTTCCTTAAAATATTTAGAATTCAGAACATGTTAGTCATTATCAAAATGAAATCTTTAAAATATTTTTTGCATTGAGAATGATACTACTACAGCTGCTGAAGCTGATTCAACAAATAGCTTTAAATAATAGTGCAGTTATATGTTTATACTGCCTGAATGATAATACACTGGTTTTTAATAGATAGATTAAAATATCCCACATTTTGCTTTTATTTGTGAATAGTTTTGGCTGTGAAAGATTTTCAACTGATTGTATCATGTAACTCATACAACTAGACATAGTTGCATTAGTTTCCAACGACTCATCCAATCAGAGTGATGAAAAATAGAGGGTTGGAAAAACATAGTTAAAGGTGTGATAAGAAGTGCTTCTTGGACAGCACTGATGTAACACCTAAAAGTGCAGTTGTATATTCACGCTCTCAGGCCATATGCTGTTCCACTGGTGTTAATGGTGAACATGGCATTATGTCTTTAACTAAAAAAATGTGGCAGTTTCCCTATATTTTAGCTCTGTGTGATTCACAGTAATGGTTCCTTCCACTGCTGCTTAATAAAGTTGACAATTGCTAGGAGACTAATTGAAGTATGTCATTTTGATTGTTTATGCTATACATCTATTTTCAAATAATGTTGCACTTTGTAACAGCAAAAAAGAAATTTTAACACAGCCCATAAAAGCCAGACAATTTGAGGTGGCTGTGGAGTTTTTTGCAGCTAAAATAATTGTTTAAATTTTAATAATGTCATATGTGGATACATAATGAATGTAAATGAAAGAGAAAGTGTACTGGAAAGTGATAGTGTGAAACCACAGGACTATACAACGAATGAAGTGGAAGTAAAATCCGTATTATGTGAAAGACTAAGATCAGTTATTTTAAGTCAACATTGCTTCATGTGTAATAATCATGTACTTCAAAAAATAATAACGAAGGAGGAAGTAATAGTGATAATGTGTGGTCTAAATTGAAGCATACTCCCCAAAAAACTTGTTCTAAGCACTGGTTCGATTTAATACTGCTATGCAGTATACATACTCCTTAATAAAATTTAATATAAATAATATACCACATTATCCACAAGATAAATCAGGTCATTTATTACTAGGAATAAGAATAATGTGCAAAATAATTGACGGTCCTTGGTTGTTCAATAACTCTTCAGCAACCACAAAAATATTTATCTACCAAAATAGTACAGTTTAAGGTCAATCTAAAAGACTTACCGACAGCCGGTTTCTACACCATGAATAATTGTTTTAGAGAAGCAATTATTATGATTTGTAGAAATTGCTTTAATTATTAGTGTGTGTGTGTGTGTGTGTGTGTGTGTGTGTGTGTGTGTGTGTAAATTTCATTAATATGATAATTAGCAATGATCACCAGAAAGTATTTTATTTGAGGATAAATTGCAAGATAGACCTCAACTTATTTGGGTATTTTACTTAATAACTACACCATAAATGCAATAGGTTTTAATTTTAGTAATATTTCTTCGAAAGTTCTGAAGACCACTGTAGTAGGATTTTCTTGAGTGAATATGTATTTTAGACATACTGAAAATATCTACAAAAATACATTTTATGACGTTTAGAATGGCCTCCCTACACTAGATCTATAGAAGCGACAATACAACCTAGAAAATATTTTTATGCACTCAGAGTCAATATATTTTTTGCACATAAATACGTTTGGAGAGGCTTTATCGGTGGCCCTATGTTTAAACTACGCATAAATAAACAAAATATAGACAGTTTCTTGTTAAAACCCACTCCTTGTGACCTTAAAGAAGCCTAGGTTTCCCTCTCCTAGTAGTTTTTTTCACTGGGGGGACTGCAGTGGAGTGGGTGTTGGGAAAGTGGATCAGGCTCATCAGTGGTTATGTAGGATTTGCAGCAGAGATAGGAAGATAGTGGAACAGGAGGGGAAAATTGCTGCCCTTCAGGCTGAGCTAGATCAGGCTAGGGAAGATCTGGACAGGTTAAAGAGGGAGAAGGGCAAAGAGAGGTGGGAAGTGGCAACAGGTAGCAGAAGGAACAGGTCTAGAACTAAGTCTGACAGTTTTGTGGTGAGTGTCAAAAATAAGTTTGACCTGTTGCTTCAGTTAGAAACTGATGAGCCTCAAGCAGAGGTAGGTGTAGACAGGACACAGCAAACTTTCAATAGGAAATTGAAAAATAATGTAGGAAAGTCATCGAAAAGGAAGAAAGTTTTGTTGTTAGGCAGTTCTCATGCCAGAGGTGTAGGCCAACTTCTGCAGGAGGAATTAGGACTAGGATACCAGGTCACAAATTTTTTCAAACCAAGTGCTAGTCTGGATCAGGTGACAGAGGATTTAGGTTAACTCTGTAAAGGATTTACCAGGGAAGACACCGTGGTTATTGTGGGAGGGCCAGGGAACAGCATCGACAGAGGTCCTGGGTACAGTATAGAGTGTGACCTGGTAAAGATTGCGTCGGCATCGAGACACACCAATGTTGAATTTGTATCTGTCCTGAGACGCCATCACCAGCCTCATTTGAACTCTTCTGTTGGGAGAGTTAATTTGGAGTTGGAACAGCTGCTTGGGTCGGGTGCGGGGGCTCATATTGGTGTGGTTCCTGTTGATTATCTCTGTAGGTGGGACTATTGGGACTATACCAGGCACGGCCTACATCTCAACAGGAAAGGGAAGGGGAAACTGGCTGGGGTAATAGCAGGAAATTTAAGGGGGGGAGGCACTGCCATGAATGGTAAGATACCAGTGGTTACAGGTGTTGGAGCAGCACCTTTTTTAGGGTAGGTAAGACAGAAAGATGTCAAGTTCTACGAGAGGTCAGGATTGACACAAATCTTCAGTTTAGGAAAGAAATTAAACAGCACAATTCTAGCACATTTGATCACCAATCACAGCTATCAATTATAAATTTTTACCAATCACCAGAAATTTTATCTCCAGCAAGTTGTATCTCAGTCCTAGGTAATTGCATTGATGAATTAAAGTCACCCAACCCAGTTGACATAATCTGCCTCTCTGAACACCATGTGACCACTGGTATAGGAACTAGGCCTAAGCACAATGAGAATCTCAGACAGGAGAGTACTGCAAATGTTAGAATAAGGAAAGGTTCTCATAAAAGTATAATTAAAAATAATGTAAGTATA
The DNA here is from genome assembly GCF_021461385.2 of Schistocerca piceifrons. Lineage (NCBI taxonomy): Eukaryota > Metazoa > Arthropoda > Insecta > Orthoptera > Acrididae > Schistocerca > Schistocerca piceifrons. Next base: position 988,280,838 of record NC_060139.1, read on the forward strand.
TTTCATCAAAATATTGGGAGTTTAAAGAATAAAGTAGATGAGCTTCTGGTGTGTTTAGAAGATTTAGAAGCTGAGAATGAAATAGATATACTATGCCTGTCTGAGCATCACATTGTTACTGATATGGATAAGGTAAATGTAAGTGGATATAAGCTCTCTGCACATGTAATGAGAGAAAATATGGAGAAAGGAGGAGTTGCCATATATGTCAAAAGTTATCATTGTGCAAAAAGTATAGAAACAAAAAAGTTTTGTGTAGAGAAACATATAGAAGCATGTGCCTGTGAGCTTAAATTAAATAAAGGCACATTTATAATTGTAACTGTATATAGGTCCCCATCAGGAAATTTTCATCTATTTCTGAAAAATTTGGACTCCTTGTTGTGCTATCTGTCAGACAGGGGGAAGCAAATTATTATTTGTGGGGACTTCAATGTAGATTCTCTGAAAGAGGGTAATAGGAAAAATGACCTTGAAATATTACTCGGTTTTTTCAATTTGACACCCGTTATTGATTTTCCTACTCGGGTGGCAAAGGATAGCAGCTCACTGATAGATAACTTCTTTATAGACCAAGATAAGTTTAACCAGATAAATGCTCAGCCTGTTGAGAATGGTCTTTCTGATCATGGTGCACAGCTAGTTACAATATATGACATAGCTCCATTCAGCAATACTAAACAGTCCTCCAAAGTAGTACGTTCAGTCAACAATTTAACAATTGCAAATTTCAGGGAAAGCCTACAGCAGTTAGACTGGGATGAGGTGTACTGTGAACCTGATGCCAATTTAAAATATAATTTATTTCATGACATTTTTGTAAATGCATTTGAAAACTGCTTCCCCAAGAAAATAGTTAAATATACTCGTAAGAAACCTTGTAACAAACCATGGCTTACTAAGGGTATAAAAATATCTTGTAACCGGAAAAGGGAAATGTATCTGACAGCAAGAAAGAGTAGTGACCCAGAAACTATAAAAAATTATAAAAACTACTGTGTTATATTAAGAAAAATTATTAAAAACTCCAGGAGTATGAGTATCATGTCTGAAATCAGCAACTCTGAGATTAAAATTAAAACAATTTGGAATATTATTAAAAGAGAAACAGGTCAACCAAGAGCAGAGGAAGACAGTATTTCCATCAAATCGAATGAAAACTTTACGAACAAAAAGTCAGAAGTTGAAAATATTTTTAATAGTCATTTTCTAAATGTTGTGGATATAGTAGGATCCAGGTGTTCATTAGAAGATGCTAGGCTGTTAATGGAAGAGGCCATACCTGTGCAATTTGATACAATTGAAATCTCACCCACTTCTCCCTCTGAAATTAGGAAAATAATAAACTTGCTTAAAAGCAAAAACTCACATGGAATTGATGGCATTTCCAGCAAAATACTAAAAGCTTGTTCTCAACAGATAAGTAAGATTCTCAGCCACCTGTGTAATAGCTCTCTGGAACAGGGCATTTTCCCTGATAGACTGAAATATGCTATTGTTATACCCATGCATAAAAAGGGGGATGGATCTGATGTCAGCAATTACCGTCCAATCTTCCTTCTAACAGCTTTATCCAAAATATTTGAGAAAGTAATGTATTCAAGAGTAGCTTCACATATCTGTAAAAATGAAGTACTAACAAAATGTCAGTTTGGTTTCCAGAAAGGTTTTTCAACAGAAAATGCCATATATGCTTTCACCAGTCAAATTTTGAATGATCTGAATAACCGAACACCACCCATTGGGATTTTTTGTGATTTCTCAAAGGCTTTTGATTGTGTAAATCATGAAATTCTGCTAGACAAGCTCAAGTATTGTGGCATGAGTGGGACAGTGCACAAATGGTTTAATTCGTACCTAACTGGAAGAGTGCAGAAAGTTGAAATAAGTAGTTCTCGTAACATGCAAAGATCAGCACATTCCTCAAACTGGGGAACTATCAAGAATGGGGTTCCACAAGGGTCAGTCTTGGGTCCTTTGTTGTTCTTACTATATATTAATGACTTCCCATTCTATATTCATGAAGAGGCAAAGTTAGTTCTCTTTGCTGATGATACAAGTATAGTAATCACACCTGACAAACAAGAATTAACTGATGAAATTGTCAATACTGTCTTTCAGAAAATTACTAAGTGGTTCCTTGTAAACGGCCTCTCACTGAATTTTGATAAGACACAGTACATACAGTTCCGTACAGGGAATGGTATGACGCCATTAATAAATATAGACCTTAATCAGAAGCATATAGCTAAGGTAGAATATTCCAAATTTTTAGGTGTGTCCATTGATGAGAGATTAAATTGGAAGAAACACATTGATGATCTGCTGAAACGTTTGAGTTCAGCTACTTATGCAATAAGGGTCATTGCAAATTTTGGTGATAAACATCTTAGTAAATTAGCTTACTACGCCTATTTTCACTCATTGCTTTCATATGGCATCATATTTTGGGGGAATTCATCACTGAGGAATTAAGTATTTATTGCACAAAAGCGTGTAATCAGAATAATAGCTGGAGTCCACCCAAGATCATCCTGCAGACATTTATTTAAGGATCTAAGGATATTCACAGTAGCTTCTCAGTATATATACTCTCTTATGAAATTTGTTATTAACAACCAAACCCAATTCAAAAGTAATAGCAGTGTGCATAACTACAATACTAGGAGAAAGGATGATCTTCACTATTCAAGATTAAATCTAACTTTGGCACAGAAAGGGGTGAATTATACTGGCACTAAAGTCTTTGCTCACTTACTAAATAGTATCAAAAGTCTGACAGATAACCAACAAGTATTTAAGAAGAAATTAAAAGAATTTCTGAATGACAACTCCTTCTACTCCATAGAGGAATTTTTAGATATAAATTAAGAAAAAAAACACAAAAAAATAAAGTTGTTATATTAACTTAAGTATGTTGTTAAATTAACCTAATTATGTCATGTATTAGAAAATTCAACTCGTTCCACATCATTACGAAATATCGCATTCATGATCCATGGAACTAGTATTAATCTAATCTAATCTAATCTAATCTAATCTAATCTAATCACCCACTTCCCAGTGCATGTCTTTCCAATTTCAATGAATGTGCAGTGAAAATTTTTAAGACCTACTGCCTTTTCTGTAACGAAAAATCCAGCATACTTTTTTAAATTGTGCAAAGTATTTAACAGCAGAATAGTTGATTGAACATTTGCTTTTCCCATCTCATGGCATTTGGGAATAAAACATGTCATTCAGGTTGAAAGTTGTAATGAAATTGTCTTGGAAACAGATCACAAAGTTGCAGGTTCTAAATTTCGACAAGAGGAAATGAGGATCTCAGTTAATTGCACACAAGATTGCTAGATAAAAACATCATACATTAAATACCCCTTGGACGCTAATAATCCTTTCAGGTTTATTAATAATATTGTTGTGTGATGACTATTCACAACAAAGTTTCATGTATCATTAGAAGTGAACATTCGAAGTATTTATGAAATCTAGCTATGACAATTTATTCATCTGGAGAGCATAGATGCACTTTGTAGAACTGCTTAACCAACGAATCACAGAAGACTAGTGGGGACAGTAAAATGACTGTTCATTTTGAATAAAATTATTTATAACAAAGCAGGCAAAATACAAGGGCAACAAAGATTTTAAACTTTTCACACATACCACTTTGGATTCTTATGCGACATGGGCGAAGAACACAAATTATAAAATCTAGACACAATATCCTACAATGTATCTAATGGGGACAGACTTTATTTACTATGTAAACAGGTCTGTCGCCATTCTCATTTTACTTGCTACAATAATCAGTCAGTTTTTAATATTTTTTCTTGTTGTATGAGGACCAAATTTCATTTCTTATATTTTATTTTACATAATTTTTGTATTTATTTCTGTTTCTTAGCAAAACGGGTGACGATTGGAATACTGGAGAGTATAAATTTTTTTCTCATTTACTCATATGTACATACATATTTAATAGTTCTTAAATGTTTCCCTGAGACATTTAAGTCTCTTTTTATTATCTATGATAATGCTTGCAAGCATGTAAGAAGATCCGGGTTCGAATCCTGGCCACAGCACAAATTTTAATTCATTTCATCTGCTTCGATCACTATCGTAGATACTGAATAGTGGTGAGAATGTTATGACAGCAAACAATAAAGATGGCTTTGTCTTCATGTGGTGATTATATAAATTAATTATGTGTTGTTTGTCTTTTAAATAGTATAGAGCATTAATTATTGCTGCTGTTGGTTTTGCAACTTGTCAGGTTGGATTTTATCATTGACTCTGGATTACCTTTTTTATTTTGTCCCACTATTCGATCTATGCCCCACGGAAAGAAGGAGAAAGCCGTGAGAAGTCTTCAGCTCCTTAAGACTTTTAATCATATTACACATTACACTTTTAATTATGATATTCTTGTTTTATAGTAAGTTAGAATGTTCAGATAAGACATATTTTACAGAAATAAGGCTTCTCATTGGGCTACATGTTTTTCGTAAGGTTATTTACAATTATCTGAGCGCTGAATCAGCTTAGAAAGAAATAATAGGGCAGATGACTCATAACTTAGAATAGTTTATTATCTGTTGAGAAGAGAACAGCGTGTTATAAAAAGACTTTGGCATACATTTTTGTCTTACTATTTTCTTTCTTTCGTAAAACGTAAAAGTTCGATTTTCAAAACGGTCTTTTCGTTGTAGTTTCTTTCTTAATAATGGTTACTGGGTTGAGATCATTCGTTGTAATGGCATAATTTGTAGTGAGTGGAAAGTCGACTCATTGCTCCATCCAAGAGTATAGTGCACTGGTATATCTTAAGGCCCCCTAGATGATGAGAACTACAGCTCACAGAAGTGCAGTCCAGTGTCAGATGGCAGGAACACATGAAAAATTGCACAACTGTCAAAAGCACACAACAGTAATAAATTCATACACAGGAGGTAGAGGTATGCTCTCACATGAAAAAAAAGGTCGTAACCTAACGAAAACTGTAAAGGTAAAGGTTAGGGAGAGGCAGCCTCCAATAAAATTAACTTGTCAATGGCAAGCAGAATCTCGTCGCTGTTTGTCATCTCATGATTCGTAACAAAAAATGTTCAAATGTGTGTAAAATCCTATGGGACTTAACTGCTAAGGTCATCAGTCCCTAAGCTTATACACTACTTAACCTAAATTATCCTAAGGACAAACACAGACACCCATGCCCGAGGGCGGACTCGAACCTCCGCCGGGACCAGCCGCACAGTCCATTCGTAACACAATCTACACTTATTTGAGGCACTGAGAGCAGAAGCAGGCTAACCCGCACTTTTTGTGCTTTTGGGGCATTAACATGATGTGATAACAGTATATGATTATTATGCAATGCCTGTTGATCTGTTCGTTTATCTGAAGGTTTGTCTCATTTAGCAACGTACACATTGCTGTTGCACTCAACCGCCGATAGACACCATTGAGATGGGGAGTGGACTACGCGTCATAGTCCATTTGTTCTCTGTGCTCTCCGTCCACTGTCACTGCGTGTGACGCCGGCGAACGAAAGACTTGTGTATTCAGCGTCGTACAACGTATTGGACCAGTGACCACGTGGAAGTGCATGTCGGTTGTTCAGCATGGAAGCCCCTGCGAACAGCGTGGAGGAGCAACTGCAAGGTTAGTTGTCAGGGATTTTTTTTCTAAAAACATTTGAGGGTACGCCGACATTGGATATAATGCAGCGAAAATTACTTATAACTGAAGCATGGGATACCATCCATCTGCCTTTAGCCATAACGTCATCAACATGACGAAATACAAAAAAATATGGTATCGGACTCTTCAGTTGAAATGCTGTTCAAATGAAGCAGGCGATACCGAGAAACATCCAAGAGAATGTGGTATCCAACACTTCAGTTGAATCACCTCAAATGAAGCATGCGATTCCCATTAACCCTTAGTTTTGCGCTCATCTCTCACCTCCATCTTAACTTACAAGCTGCAACGAAAGACGGGACACACTCTAAAACTTCGCCCACCCGACAACAATGGAACAGCAAACACAAACGAATGAAGAATAACAAAACAAAGACGGCAATAAATCGCGAAGGATCATGGTAGCGGGACCGTAGAGACATCTATCGGTAGCTCGGCATTTGAACGAACGCATATCCGTTTAGCACTACCATCGCCCACAATTAGGGGGCGAGGGCACTACATGCTTGTGGAACTGGCTGCCAGCGATTCAGTTGCCGAAAACGGTTGCCGCAGTTTCGAAATGCCTGAAAGAGTCAATGGCATCGCTTTTCCCACCAAAAACTGCACTGGTACGTTCGTATTGCAATTACCAACACGAAAAAATGAAATAAAAAATTTACGTCCGTGAAATAAATCTTTGGCACTGTTCCAAGTTCTCAACATCGTAAAAAAAATTACTTTGTCGACGAAAAAGTTTAGGGGTACGCATCCCCCAGCGTTCCCCACAAAAAACAGCACTGGTTGTTGTTGTGTTCCTTTCTTTTGTTTTCGGATAACATTGTCGAATGCACACTAACGTGTTCATATTCAAAAACGTCCAGAGGTATCGCGAACGGTGACTTTGTTCACAAAATCTGTTTTCCATACGAAAACACAATGAAATACAAACAATACTTTATTTATTGCGATATTATGTAATCGAGTGATGATCACTTTTAATGTTATGTGTACAACAATGTATTACAGCCCGCCGAGTCTGTCTGTGGGTACCAAGGTCCACGTTGACCATTACTGTCGTGTAGTTAATATTTTTATTATAGAGATGCTTGCGTCCGACGGGGAAGCGCCGGGAGAAACGAAGGCGAGCACGGCTGCAGCAACAACTTTTCCAGAGGAAGCGTGTTAGTAACGAGGATAAATGGCTTCGTAACGTTAGGAAAGAACGGAGAGCTCTAAGTCAAGAGTGTGCCAACTGTAAGGGTGTCCTTGTACCTCGGAAGGAATTGCGGACAATCAGCGAGTGTTCGTGCCGATATGAGTGCCACAAAAACATCAACGAAGAACGGGATGAACAAGTGTTCAATGAGTTTTATAATTTAGGCAGCCATGATCTGTAGTCAGCTTTCCTGTTTACCATGATTAAAGCTGTTGATAAAGCAAGGTCTTACGTAGTTCAGCAACATTCACGCAGGGAGAAGACAAAATTGTATTACTTGCTCAATTCAAATGGGTCCTGAACTAGGAGTGAAAAGATTCTTTCAGAATATTTAGCCATATCTGGTGGAAGAATAGACAGGGTAGTCAAGAATAAAGGGGAAAAGCAGCCCCTCTTCGTAATGGTAAGGTGAACCCGGTAATGAAACATCTCCCCACAAAGTTTACGTAGTAAAACGTTTCATAGAAACATTTCCGGCTTATGAAAGCCATTATGCGTGTCGCAAAAATAACAGGACCAGATTTAAATTTATCTATCATGTATTCACTGTACTGTGCAGAGGAGCGAATGCCCGTCTTTCATAGCATTTTCCGCAAAATTTTTACGGAAACTGCATTTTGTCATTTCATCCACCAGCGTGCGTCTCTCGTCGAACATGCGATGCTTTGCTGGTAAAAATAATAGCTGCCGATAATGATAAGGAGAGAACGGAGATAACTGCAGAACGTGAATTCCATCAGCAAAAAGCTGAGTATGCATGGGCAGTTTTACAGAGTGATTTTTTGTCTACACAGGTCATCTCAACTGGAATTTGCTATTACAAACGCCAGTTGTGGACATATTGCTTTGGCATCCACAATATGCACAATGATGAAGCATACACGTTTCTGTGGAATGAATACATTGCGTCGAGAGTGCCACAAGAAATTGGTTCTTGTTTGCTGTATTTCATACGCAACTTTTTCAGGACTGAAAAACTAATTACGTACTCTGATCAGTGTGGAGGCTAGAATAGAAACATAATAGTTGCTGTACTGTGCCAATACAATGTAAGCAGCTCAGAGTTCTCTGTGAAGGAAATATTCCATAAATTTTTAGTTAGCGGACACTCGTACCTGTCCTGTGATCAGGATTTTGGTTTTGGCTTGGTTCAGAAACAAAAAAGGAATTTTCCTTACGTTAACCTTCCTGCACACTGGAATTATGTGGTAGTGAGTGGAAAAAAAAAGAATTCGTTCAAGTTAGTCGATATGAATGTGGAATGTTTCTTTTCAACAAAATAACTCGAAAGAAACATCACGAATCGAAAAATGTCTTCTGGCAGTTGTAATGTACAATGGTGGAACATACAGTGACTGCGGTTTGAAGCAACCAACGGATTCAAAATGTGGTATAAATACTCGAATCAAAGCCAACAGCCATTTCAGGAAATACATGTGGCCAAACGAACATCCAAATGCATCAGCAATCTCGAACTGATTTATCGTAATGGATATGTAATTAATTACAGAGGAAAAAAAGAAGGATTTGCTCAGTTTGCTTCCCTGTGTAACCCCCCCCCCCCCCTCGCCCTTCATCGTGATTTCTACAAAAAATTAAAAGTCTCTTCAAATGCTGTAGAAACATTTCCATGGATGATTTTGAAATGCAACATAGTGCTTAAAATTATAGAAACCAGTGTAAAATGTTACATGTAATCCGTACAGCGTATAATAATAATGAATACTATTATCACATGCAATCTATGGTGGACCTTGTGCAATGAACAGCATGAATATCAGCGTACTAAAAGTATTTGTATGGAGTGTAGCCATGTATGGAAGTGAAACATGGACGATAAATAGTTTGGACAAGAAGAGAATAGAAGCTTTTGAAATGTGGTGTTACAGAAGAATGCTGAAGATTAGGTGGGTAGATCACGTAACTAATGAGGAGGTATTGAATAGAATTGGGGACAAGAGGAGTTTGTGGCACAACTTGACAAGAAGAAGGGATCGGTTGGTAGGACATGTTCTGAGGCATCAGGGGATCACAAATTTAGCATTGGAGGGCAGCGTGGGGGGTAAAAATCGTAGAGGGAGACCAAGAAATGAATACACTAAGCAGATTCAGAAGGATGTAGGCTGCATTAAGTACTGGGAGATGAAGAAGCTTGCACAGGATAGAGTAGCATGGAGAGCTGCATCAAACCAGTCTCAGGACTGAAGACAACAACAACAACGGACCTGTCATCGAGAATGTTCAACTACTGGGAGCAAAAATGGACTAATCCACAACAAAAATGCTAATATTGTACTATATAATTAATGTTTGTACTGTATCTATGTAAGAATATTGTTTAACAAAACCACAGTTACATCGTATGCACGTTAAAAGGGCAGCAATGCATCACCCAAAAACATTCTTTGTGATCCCTTATTATTAGGCATGTTTCCTCCATATTAACTTCCCCGGGGTTAGTCCACTTGTGCTCTCAGTGCCTTATTTAGTCTATATTAACCGCTGACCATAGCAAGTACAAGTGCACTCGCATAACATCTTTGTAGTTAGTTTACTGCAGACTTAATAAACTATTTCGTATATCTCGAAGGTGCCTGATGCTCGTAGTTTCTATCAACAGTGCTGCTGGCAAGTCTAGTTGTAGCCCTATCGACTGTTGTCCAGTAGCAGCACACCTGTGCTAGTTTTTACGTGTGTAATATTAAACTTGTCCTTCACGACACATTGGAATTAGTGTTGATTAATGATTATGCTTTCGTCACACACAGTAAGGCTTCTCATCATGACTAGCCGCATCAAACTTGCAATTAAATGTTACTCGCAGTTTTTATTACGTGCAGCTGTAGTTTATAGTTCGTTGCTCGCACTGTAATGTCAGTGCGCACTGAGTAATCTAATCAATTAATGTTGAATGTTCGTATTACCAGTTTACAGATATAACACAAACGTATTAGTATCGCAGCCTTACAATACATAAGGTCGCCATTCCAGATCATACACGACTTCAGATGCGATCTGGCAAAACTAATATACTAACATAAATAACTCTTTACATATTAATTCAGCAGATGGACAGAAATTGTTTCCTGAGGTCTGTGCTTAATTGCTTTATCGGTGGATAACTATCATATTCCTCAATCAGTTAACAGAGATAGACGTGTAACTTGTATGACTCACAAATACACATAAAAGACATGGCATCTCTGCTTCTCAAATGTCTTAATTACGCACTTGCCTAGTTCGTTAGCGCACAGGTGGTTTTTGTGTATACAGTTAGATAATACAGACTGCTGTACACATTATTACATTCGAATCTATACTGTGCTTAGTTGCACCAAACTTAACAAGAGATGCAATTAACAGCAACATTAAGAGAAGCAGAGAAATTGTAAACATTTATTCAGCTCTGAATGAAAATCTACACCTAGCTTATAGCACGCTTCACAGCTTAGAATTGCTCAAAATGCAACAATTTTTAAGGGATTGTTAGGTATGGCAGCGTCTAACTCGCCCTCACAACCTTAATGGATGCTTACACCTTTCAACAGAGCAAACATATCCTTAAGACCCTCTGCACTTACATTCTCTGTTCGGAAAGTAGCGGTACAATTGATTTTACTGGCACATGTTATGACGCCAAAGTGCTCCCATACGTTATCTGTGTACCATATTATTGTTTCTGATGGAATGTACGCTCACCAGTTTTTAGGCTTTTGGCGCTAAAATAACACAATCATACATCGCAAATCACATACATGTTTCTAAGGTTTCCAAAAGGGTTCACTATTAACTGTTATTTCACTTTATTCTACATCTGATTTTAGTTTTGAAGTTTACCAATATTTCTGCACAAGTCAAAAAAATACATTCTAAATATCGCGTCTTACGTTATCAAAACTTGGAAGCCTGAAGATAGCTCAATTGCTAACCACAATATGCCCCATCTTACATTTTCAAAATTTGGTAATCTGAACATTTCTCATCACAATCCAATACATCCTGCAATCCTTCTAGTACTCGAGACAGAGCATAGGCTACCACATTGATTTTACCTTTTACCTGGATAATCTCGAAATCATACTCTTGAAGGGCCAATGACCATCTGACCAAGTGAGCGTGTAATAGCTTACAGTTAAAGAGAAAAATCAACCCTTGTTGGTCACAACACAGTTTGGTTTGATACCCTGCAACACAGTAATGAATTTTTTTGAATTCCCACACTATTCTGAGGGCTTGTAACAAGGTAGTTCAGTAGGCTCTCTTGCAGTCAGACAATATGCCACTTGGAAACGCTACAGTGCCAACTGTATATTATTCATATTCCATATCTCTCTTTTGAGCACGCCATCACTGGCACCAAATGAACAGGCATCATCTGCATGACAAAATTTAAATGACATGTCTAGGTGATACAGCATGCTGAAGTTTACTAAACCTTGTTCAATTTCATAAAAGTCCAGAAGGCATTCTTTTCCCCAGTCAGAAGTGACAAACTCAACAGTGCGTCACTGTTTAATAATTGGTCTGGCACAAATCTCTTATAAAACTGACCAGTAATATGAAGGCTTTTAATTATATCTTGGTTCGTGGAATTGGAAAATCTTGAGTGCGTTTCTTTTGGCACTCTCCAGAAATATTCCATGCTGTGTGATCAGATGTCCTAAGAACTTGAGCATTTTATGACAAATTTTGCTACTTCAAGTTGTCAGTTTCGCCCTCCTCCATACATTTATGTAATTTTCTCTTGATGAGATCAGTGTGATACAGCCACATTTGTGTTTCTGTTAATAGGTCTTCCACAAACAGGGCTAACATATTTAGAAATTATGATCCCAGTATAAAGTGGAATATATTTAAACTGAAGGGCAACAATGTAAACACATTTCTACTTAATTCCCTTATTCAATCTTGCCATCATAAATACAGAGCAACTCAGATTTACAGATAAACAGAACTAAATAAATAAATAGAAAATTTCTTGTAACACTGGCCAGCATGAATCACATAATTCTGAAAACTTATTTGGTCACTGAGAGAAGGCTCTTTGGTATATTCAAGGTAATGCCGTGGAAAAATAAAATGCCAATTAACAATTGAGCATTACATCAATGTTAAAACTATTACGCTGAAAACCCAACTGGCCAGCATGAATCACATAATTCTGAAAACTTATCTGGTCACTGAGAGAAGGCTCTTTGGTGTATTCAAGGTAATGCCGTGGAAAAATAAAATGCCAATTAACAATTGAGCATTACATCAATGTTAAAACTATTACGCTGAAAACCCAACTTCAGGTAAGGGGAACCACGAAAGGTGCAGGTACTGCAGGCTAGGAGATGGACGAATAACGGCCACTACTGCGTAAATAACGCCCGATCGCTATGAGATCCAAACTCAACTTATAAAGGGTGTAGTAGCAAACCAGGAGCTCGTAACGTCTCAGAGTCTACGGTAAGACGGGAGCGGCGCGCCGCCCACGCAAACGTACACAGCCGACGCCGACAGGCTACGCCCGGTGGACCGGCGGGTGACAAAGAACACCCAGGAGCAGTGCCGCCAAACGCTACGAACAGCTCAGAAGGCCGACAGAAAACAAGCAAATACGTAAATCATGCATAATAACCATGGAACATACGACAATGCTCACATCAAGACAAAAGCTCAACGTGAGCTTAAGTTGCTTAGAAGGTAACAGGCAGATCTTGAGGGCTAACATTCAAACAACAATCGTAATCACATTTGAAACAATAAATATTAATTTTCCTGAAAGGGCGAAATCTCACCAGAGTTACAGAACTCAATTTTGCAAAAGAGCCAAGAGTCACTAGTGTATGCTGATGACAGTTGTAGGCTATTTTATAGTAGCTACAACAGTCAGGGAAGCAACAACTTCAAACACAAATCAGACTCAGTTTCGACCTCAGTGGTCACTAACACACGTGGCGGTCTAGAACATACTGACAAATAAGCAGACACTGAACAAGTTGTAATTAAAAACAGTTTTGGAACACACAAATGTGGCACCCAAATAATATCAAACGGAGGCATCAAGCGGTAAATTCCATTCTTGGAACAGAGTGATTGAGAACCAGAGGCAATCCAGCAAAGCAGGAGAAATTTCAACACGGGATCACATGCGGCAATCAAGTAAGCGCAGAACAGACGGCTTTAGAAAGTGAACAGCATTCCAACACCCATATCAGTAACTATGCCTCCTTAATCCAGGATAAATCGGCTGCGTCCACATTGTCCCAAGTATTGCCGACCAACACGACTTTAGCGAAGACTGGCCACTTAGATAATCGTACACCTGTAAGCCCCATGCACAGCCCGCGATACGTCACATGTACCCCTTGTCTCTCTCTCTCGCCCTGACTGCGACTGACCGACAGCGAATGTGGTCAACAAGCAGCCCTAGGAACTACAAACAAACACTCTACTAACACCCAACAGAAGCGCCACCTAGCGACTATACAGTGACAGATCTCGCCACTGGGAGGGGCTGTAAAAACATAGAACGAGCCAAAACGGCTCAAATACCTTAAACTGGTAGCTTCTACCAGTATAGATACAAAATTGTGTTTCCATGACACATCAGATAAAGGAAATTGCCAGTAGAAGGTACTGGGATCTATACTAGTCAAACATTTAAAAATTTTGAATTTGTTCCTTGATGGTTTCTGCTTAGGTCTGGACAAGTACAACGATTTTATTACTAGCTTTGGCTTTAATGATCGATCTCCGTTTTGCTACTGCTGGTAGTAGGCTAGAGTATGGACTCAGATTCTCCAATTATATTCCAATCCAACATCCTTTATATTTCCCTAGTGATGAAAAATCTTCTCGCTTGTGAAATGGGACAGAAGATTTCAAAAGTGATGACACATGTACACTGCTGGCCACCGTAAATGCAACACCAAGAAAGACAAGAGGTAGCGCAACAAAATTTATTTTGTAGATAACATGTTGACCAAGTATCAAATGATTACGTCTACAGACGTCTGTGACATGTGGTTCCTGCCAGAATCAGTAGCCAGAGTAGCCGCCATTGTTGGAGATCACCGCTGCCACACGTCTCGGCATTGAGTCAAAGAGACGTTGGATGTGTTCCGGGGGACAGCAGCCCAAGCAGCTTCCACACGTTGCCAAAGATCATCTGGTGTGGCAGCTGGGGATGTAATCTGGGTCACTCGTTGAGCAACCATGGACCACATGTTTTCTATCGGCGAAAGATCCGGAGAGCGAGCCGGCCAGGGAAGCAATTCAATCTGGTTATTGACGAAGAACCTTTGGGCAATGCGTGCCACGTGTGGTCGCGCATTATCCTGTTGAAATATGGCTGTGGCCGAGCCCTGAAGGTAAGGAAGGACAACTGGCTCCAGCACCTTGGATATGTAGCGCCGGCTATTTAAAGTACCGGCAATGCGTACTAGAGGCGTGCGAGAGTAATATCCAGTACCGCCCCATACCATAATACCCGGTGCAAGACCAGTGTGGCGGTGCATAATGCAGCTGTCCTGCATCCTCTCTCCACGGTGTCTCCACACTCGAATCCGACCATCGTGGTGCTGCAGACAGAAGCGTGCCTCGTCAGTAAAGACAACGTCATTCCATTCTGCCGTCCACATCCGTCTGTCATCACACCATTGGCGACGGAGGCGTCTGTGGTTCTGCGTCAATGGTAGACGAAGCAATGGACGTCTTGCGGACAGACCACTCTGCTGTAAACGGCGTCGAATGGTACGCGCAGACACTGGATGATGCGTTACAGACGCAATGTGCTGTGCTATGGTTCGGGATGTCACTGAGCGATCCGTCACTGCCATGCGCACAATTTGCCTTTCAGCACGTGCAGTGGTGCACCGAGGTGAATGCGATCGACCACGTCGGTCCGTCGTACCTTCCTGTATCCAACGGTCACATATCCGCATTACAGTTGTTTGGTTTCGTCCAACACGACTAGCGATTTCTCTGTATGATAATCCACAATCTCGGTCAGCCACTATCCTTCCTCTGTCGAACTCGGATACTTGATCAAACGATGTTCGCTGTTGTCTACGAGGCATAACTGATCGTCTTGTGAAACAACCACAAGGTAAACACACGTGCCGAACGTACACTCGTCGAAATCGCCAAGCCTTAAATGGCGCTATGAGGTGGCGCCACAGGCGCGCGTGATGTGCGTCTGCGCTGAAATTCTAATCAGTTGCATATCTCATCGCTGCAAACCCATGGTGTAAATTTCACTTGATTCGGATGCTTCCTTCAGGGTGTTGCATTTACGGTGGCCAGCAGTGTAAGTTGCTTTATACCACGTCTCTGTTGAAAGACTTCTGAATGCCTTGACAAAATACTAGTTATGTCAGAGCGCTGTTCATTGCTTTGAAACAAACTCTCATTTATTTTGTTAATGACTTGTTCCTTAGCACAGGTAACAGTAGTTATCTCAAGTTGCTGTGTTATTGTGCAGTTAGTCTAACCAGTTAACAGCTTTATTTGTGGACCTGGGTAATATTTACCATTGCCAAGATCTTATTTAAACAGTTTGACATAAAGTATATAAATTATATCACATCACCGACGTGAGTTCTATTTATGAAATTGATTGTAAGTTTATTATTAAAATGATTTATTTGGATAATGTTACTGTTATTATGATTTTAGTTCTTCACTGACAAGTACAAATTTACTTACTTCTACTGTTATTTAGCTGTCGTTCATCTAATTAACTGGTAATGCCTTAGGTTCAGTACTTGTGAATAGCTCACAGAAGTTCAGAGAATTCCCAAGAAGTCATTGTGCTGGGCTGTAAAAATCTCGCTGATTAGCTACAACTCATGGATAACCTATCTGGATACGCAGATTTCAACAAAACAACAATGTGTTATAAATTCTCCCAATGAAGTGACTGTGTTTGCGGACTTGATGGGAAACATCTACAGATCAGTGTCCAAAACTGCTATGACAATGCTCAATGTGTGCATCTCAGACCAGTCACTTAAAGATAAGTAAAAAAAAAGTTATGTTTCTTAATTGTGTCAAAACTTAGAGTGAATACAGGCCATAATGTGTAGTGTAACGACGTAAGTTTCGTATAAATGGTTTTCTTTTGATATCTGATCATGTGCAGACTTCGTCACCTACGTCAGTTACAACACACTTCAAAATTATTTAAGTTCTTTTTTAATTGTCTCTAAATGGTTCTTGAACGAAACTGTAAATAAAACAACATCATTTGAGTCGTATGCGCAGAATTACGTCACTCAGTCCAGTTTTTTTTTTGTTTTTTTTTTTGTTTTTCACTTGCCGCCCTGATTTTACGACCCACCACCTAAGTGCTTAAGGTGGATCTATTTTGACCACTTGGCCGCTACGTCCGGTGTACGGGTGCTTATGTAGTTGATGAAACTCACTCCAGTTCCCGCATCCGGCCGCACCGTTGCCCGTGTCCCGCCACGTGGAGGCGGGTCTGTACTTTGTTTTTTTTTTTTTTTTACTTTGGCAGCTTTCCCAAAACCGATGTAACAAAAATTTTCAAAATTAAATTTTGGATTAGAAGAAGGAAATACAAAGAATAGTTTAGACTGAAGAGGAGAAAAGACGATAGGAAAGGAAGAGATGATAGTCCCACCACCGTAGGCTACTGAGGATGAGCGCCTTGGGATTTATCTTCAAGCCTCTGATCCTCAGTCTCCTAACCTTAGCCTAGGAAGTTCTATTCTATTCTATTTATAGCAATTGATATCTCTATTTATATTCTAGCTGGTTATTTATATACAGGTTTAGAGTGCCGTGGTAGCTGATGGCAATTGCGACGGTGCGCCGACACTGTTTATACCTAATTTCATACATTAATCTATTGTCCGTTGCAGGACTACTTATGTAAGTCTATTGCATGTCAGTTGTTTTATATTGAGTCTTAGTTTACCTTTTTCCACTCTATGGTGTCTGTCTGGGTGCTGCATATGGGTTTATTGTCTGTGTGGTCTTCCGTTCCTGTACTCTTTGTGGCATTCATCAGAAATTTTGTCTGTTTGTGCGTTCAATATGTCCCAAAGTTCATGTGTTCTGATCGCATCGTATATGTGTTCCTCTGTCTGTAGGTGTTGTATCACTGGTGTGTTCCTGTGCTGTCTGTATTTCCCGCAGAATAGGATCGTGTGTTCGGGAGTTCCCATACCTCCACATGTACACGTTGACGTGTCTCTAAGACTCTCGCGATTTAAGTGCGTGGGATAAGGTCCGTGGCCAGTCAAGAAATGCACCATTCCGCGGCTAGGATCGGCATGTTTCATTCTTAACCTTTCCGTTATGTTCGGAAAAAATGTATAGACTCTCCGTCCCTTATCGCTTGTACCCCATTCCTGTTGCCATGTGTCGATTTTCCATTTTTTGAGGTCCCGCTTATTGTTCAGCGGGGAACCAGTCATTATGTTGACCTGGTCTAGTCTACCCATCTTTAACCAGTACAGAGCGGCCCGATATTTGATTGTAATATCTATCGGGAGGATTCCTAGCACGACACACAGTGCTTCGACTGATGTAGTGCCAAAGGCTCCCGATAGTCGCAGAAGGACGCTTCTCTGCCCTCGCCTAACCGCTATTCTGTTTGTGGCGAGGTTGAGTCTGTGCGCCCATGTACTGGCCGCAAAGCTTAGCACTGATTCGAAGAGTGCGCAGTGGTAGGTTCGTGTGACTGACAGAGGAAGTCTGTATTGTCCTGAATTAATCCTTGCCAGTTTATGTAGTAATTTTTCTGCCTTGTCTGTTGTTATTCTGATGTGTTCATGGAAGTTCAGTTTCTCATCTATGTATACGCCCAAGTAGCGGGTTACCGTCATTCTCTTTATGTTGTTGTTCTGTATTTTAATTGATGGATTGCGTCTGAGTTGTCCTTTCAGCAGTGTGTATGTTGTTTTGTTGCCCGCTATCTTGAGCTTGTTTGTGTTGCACCATTGTGTTATTGTTTGCAGTGTGCCACTCGCCTTCTCCTCTAGCTGGGCTCTTGTATTTGCTGAGATAACCATCAGTAGGTCATCTGCATAGGCGACAGCTCCGTCTGTCCTCATATCCTCATCCAGCAGTTGCAGGAGAGGTTCAAAAATTATGTCCCAGAAGATGGGTCCACAGATCGATCCCTGCGGACATCCTTTGGTAATTTTCCTTATTACCTTCCGGTTGCCCACACTCCATTCCACTATTCTGTCTCTGCAGTAGTCTAATAGACTGTTGTATAGGGCTGCGGGTACTTCCATCTGGCGTAACCTCAGAAACAGTGCTGGCCACCACAGGTTGTCAAATGCTCCTGCGATGTCTATCATGTTTGCCAAAGAGTACGTTTTATCTGTGTTTTGTGTAATTTCTAAAGCTCTGTTTATTGCATCATCGATGCTTTTTCCTTTCCGAAATCCAAACTGGTGAGGATTCATTCCAGTTGGTTTGCGTAAACTTTTTCAATTTAAATGTCGTTTGTTTCTCCTCAGAAATTATATTAATGCAGGTTATCTGCTTTAATAGACATTACAGCCACATTGAATAAACTTTCAAGACTCAAACTCGCGATGAACGCTGTCAAAAATTAATGATCTTGTCAAATAAATTACTTAACATAATTCTTCATAAATAAATTCTCGGAACACGTATTTAAACTTTTGTAGCATCCACTAGTTTATTATCTTCCTACATATAGACGTGAACCTGAGCCTTGACAAGACAGAACTGAACATTTACAACAAGATTAAACTTTCTATGGTGGTGGTGGTGGTGGGTTTAAGGATGAAAGGGACCAAACTGAAACTTTCTATGACATCATTGTTGTACAAAACATTACAAATTCCTATTTTTCGATTTTTAGAAGCACGACGCAACAACTCGGTTTCAGGATCTTCTTCTGTTGCTCTTTGGCTGTCGACCCGCGACGTATAGTGACCAGCAATTTTCTCTCTGGTCCTGGCAGCGAAGATGCTCTCTCCGTTCGTTACGCCGCCCTCTCCGTACATGAAACATAAAAAGTAAATACAAACTTTAGTCAATTCACAACCATTACAAATATTACAAAA
Organism: Schistocerca piceifrons; assembly: GCF_021461385.2. Taxonomy (NCBI): domain Eukaryota; kingdom Metazoa; phylum Arthropoda; class Insecta; order Orthoptera; family Acrididae; genus Schistocerca; species Schistocerca piceifrons. Next base: position 988,299,798 of record NC_060139.1, read on the forward strand.
ATACATCAACAAAAACTAAATTAAACTTATATTCACCTGCAAACTGGGCTGACACTGGTGGATGGGTGACGTTTCAATTTCGCGTCCCACCACAAATGCCAGCCAACAGTTATACAAATCGCTACTAATAAATATTCACATCTATACTCATTAAGTCTCCAAAACAAAGTAAAGTCAAAATTCTTGAATACATTCATTACAAGATTTGCTTTCCAAGGAGAAGTACTACGGTCACATGTCTAGTGCACTCTCACAGTCCGAGAAAACTTTTCTTGATACATTTTATAGAGTCCATTAAACAAAGAAAAGGTTTTTCACTTCTCATTTTTATGCATGAATCTTAAACAATTAAACTTGACACAGAAACACGCTATGTTATGCTATATGATCCCTCGTGGGTGTGAAAATTTGCTGATCATCTTTTTGCAACCGTAAAAGATGATGACTTGTGTAGGGGTATGATTGCGTTTGTAGCGATTAGTGAATGGTATTTTAATTGGCTGCTTAGGATAGTAATTGCAACCCAATGGGTATCAAGTAGTAATGGCTGACTACCGGCAACAAGTTGGAAATTATAAGTACTAACTGCCTTAGTTACTTGTGAAGATATTAGAGTGGTCTTGACCTATTTATTAAGGATGACTTTCCCTTTCTTGCAAGGGGTCTAAGCGAAACCCAAAGCAAAGTCTACCACTCAATTCTTCTACCATATAGTTTACAGAAGGCCTGTTCAACCTGTGTGAATTGGTGCGATATTTAGGAAACGTTTCAAATCATATTAATGCTGAGTGACAGACTGGAATATAAGATTATCTTATGTTAACACGCATGAAATTAAATTCATTTCCTCACTAAATTACAAAAAAGGCTTGTGCTGAACTCGCATATATAGTTTACAAAGGTCTTGCGTTGAACTGGATAAATTACATTAATACACGAAACAACTTGCCTTGTTATGAAACATAAAACTGACGTCTTCGCCGTGACGTCAGTTGGGGATCTGAAGAGTCAAGTTCTAGGTGTGATGACGAGGGATGTTCTCCTTGAGATTGAAACAGAAGTGGATGACGGGACGGGACAGTCATGTAATTAATATTCAGATAGAACAGGCTGGGATCAGGCATCAAGGTGCTATGATTTTAGCAGTGACTTCTGAACATGAAAGAGAACATATATATATAACTACTATTTACTCATGAAATTTCAGCAAAAGCATAGAGTTAGCACACCCAGCTCATGTCAGACCCAAATGGCAAGATTTGGAAGCAGTAGCTCCAAAGATGCATGACTCTGAATTCAACTCCAGGAGTGGTAGAAAAGAACTCTGACATCGTAGTCACTCGTCACTGTGAAATGTGGATACCTTGTGCAACAGTCTTTCATTGTCGTTGGTAAGCTGACAGACGCATCTATTAGTCACTCCTGAAGGTAATATGCCTCAATGAACATTCAGAAATTTCTGTGATGATTCACATTTAGTCAGGAATAACCCTCTGTTCATGCGTATTCAGACTTTATTCATTGTAACATTTAATGCACAACTCCCATAACTTAATATTGTTCACTAACGAGCCGCAGAACGCTTCATTGACGTTCATTGTCTGCATATAATATCTCTCACAGCTCCAAGGTTCTTCAAGTCAGTACTGAACAGTTAATGGTAGAAATACCTCAGAATTTCACTGGATTCAGTTCACGGACAAGTTAGACTCACAAACACACTCAAAAAACACTCACAATACAAATCCCACTGAAAGGAAGCAAACAGTACAATATGTCTTACGCACCTATGTTAACACACAGAGTGGTGGGGGGGGGGGGGGGGGGTTGCGTTGTTTGGGAAGGAGACCAGACAGCGAGGTCATCGGTCTCATCGGATTAGGGAAGGACTGGGAAGGAAGTCGGCCGTGCCCTTTCAAAGGAACCATCCCGGCATTTACCTGGAGCGATTTAGGGAAATCACGGAAAACCTAAATCAGGATGGGCGGACGCGGGATTGAACCGTCGTCCTCCCGAATGCGAACACACAGAGTGGCAAACATACTAAAGAGACAGGGCTTCCAAATAGTGTGTAAACCCTACAATCACACTGAAGCCAACCAACTACCAAGATGCGCAAATTCCAGGGATCAGGGATACATAAATTTGAATATCAAAGTTGTGATGCAGTATACGTAAGCATGACATGCAGGAATTTTAAAACACCGTACAAAGAAAACATCAGGTGTTGGAAGTACGAAAAAAAAACCATTCTACATCTGAAAAGTAACACCATAACCATCATCCTACAAACATGGAACAAAAAAATTAAAATAATGAGAACAAACAACCATGATAAGCACCTTATACAAACACAAGAAAACTTCCACATTCATAAAGCCATTGATGAAAACAAGAATGTAATAAATCAAACAGACGTCAGTACAGACTCACTACTGCACTTAATAAAATAAATGATCACATAAAGCCGGCCGGTGTGGCCGTGCGGTTCTAGGCGCTTCAGTCCGGAACCGCGTGACCGCTACGGTCACAGGTTCGAATCCTGCCTCGGGCATGGATGTGTGTGATGTCCTTAGGTTATTTAGGTTTAAGATGTTCTAAGTTCTAGGGGACTGATGACCTCAGAAGTTAAGTCCCATAGTACTCAGAGCCATTTGAACCACTTTGATCAGATAAAAATCATCCCTCTTACACATGCAGCCACACAATCACACATACACACACACACACACACACACACACACAACTTAATAAAAATATTATATATATTCACCAAAACAAATACCGTTTCACACACACAGGTATACACAAACATATCACAGATATCTCAAATATTACACTCGAAAATTGGCAATAACATTCGATCTTTGACAGTAACATCCGACAGTCGGCAACACAGTCGAAAACATTGCATCAAAACAAGTGTTCAGTTCCTAGTGCTGTGAAATGTGAAAGAAAAACAAATGGAAATTATAAGAAGAGGAACAGCGCCAAAAATGGAACCAATGCATAACACGTAAAAACGTCCATGCATCCTGTATATATAACTTAAAATATTACTATATTACTATGTCATATAAAAACCAACCTCTACAACTGTTTGTAACCTATAGATATATTGACCTAAAATGTAAACTAAATAGCAAAAATATGTACATATTCCAGGCCACTGAAGATGCCTTCCAGAGAAAAAAAGGAGAAACGCGAATGGCACGAAAATTATGTTTCATTCAGTTGTAGTTAAACAGTCCGAAAGTAAAAATTATCAATATGCCATAAAAAAGCGTCTTCTTTTTTTGAAATTTCAGCGTGCAGTTCGGACATAGCTACTTGTGGTTCCGAAGTTTCACTTACATGGTTCAACACAACTAACAATGTTGTATACATTAACTGTAATTCGGTGAAAAGTTCAATTAGCGGATCGGTCGACTGAATTCTCTAAGCAGGAAATTCTTCCACGGCAGGGTTCAATTCGACCTCACCAGTCTCAGTAGCGGGATCCACTGTTGCCTGTTTCGCTATTTTGATCATAAAGTGAATTCAATAAAGATCTCCAACTAGTCTAATAATTAAAAATAACACCTACTACCAGAGCCCAGATTTGATGTAATATCAGTTTAAGAAATACGCACATAAATACCTAACCAACATTGGTGAAATGTGTAAATAAACATGTAATGAGTCAATTACACATAAAATCCATTTTTTTCTGGAAGATTTAAGTTCATACGTAGGCTGGTCAATCATGTTAATTCCTAATCGGTTCACCTCTGCTACAAGTATTGAAGTACGAGTGTTTCCTATTCAAGCACTTAAGATACACTGGAATGGGATACACAGTTAATTATAACGTAGTTTTCTAAACGTTCTGTTGGCATGCACAGTGTTCTGTCGGACATTACATTTTCCAATCAGAGAAAGATCGACCAAATTCGGAAGAAGTCTGCAGTGTATATTCATACAAGGGACTCTGGTAGGAATACTATTTTCAGGGTGTTTTACACTTTCACCATTAAATAAGCGAGACAAGAGAACAAGATTTGTCTGTTCAGGGTTCTTAGTCACCACAGACTGCAATTAAACGGAAACTTCGACTCCTACTTCACCTAACACAACGCTGACCTTTCAAAATGCATCTTCCATCGTTCCCGCAGTCTCTTGGAGTGGCATACTTGAAGCCTCTGTTCCTTGATACTGTCAGGAAGTCATCTGAAGTGACTTGCGACGGTTGAAACTGAACTGTGTAGTTAGTAACTGTTGAATGTTGAGCAAGATCAGCAGAAAAGTTGTCTGTTACTGATTTCACAAATTCAGAGTGCTAACTATAGTATATCACAGCTTCAGTCCATGTTTCCTACCGTTTTGGCACCGGCTCCGGAAACAGAAGTACATCAGGTAGCTGCTGCTTGCAACGTTGTCCACGGTAAGGACATTTCAAGGAAACCTTCATCTTTGCTGGGTGTAAGTAGGCTGTTTAGGTTTTCTTATTGGTAACGCCACGTAGCGCTCTGTGTGAAAATCACTGGCTGTGCTGTGTGCAGTCTGTGGCTAGTTTGCATTGCTGTCTGCTATTGTAGTGTTGGGCTGTTGGCTGTTAACAGCGCGTAGCGTTGCGCAGTTGGAGGTGAGCCGCCAGCAGTGGTGGATGTGGGGAAGTGAGATGGCAGATTTTTGAGAGCGGATGATCTGGACGTGTGTCCATCAGAAACAGTACATTTGTAAGAATGGATGTCATGAACTGCTATATATATTATGACTTTTGAACACTATTAAGGTAAATACATTGTTTGTTCTCTATCAAAATCTTTCATTTGCTAACAATGCCTATCAGCAGTTAGTGCCTTCAGTAGTTTTGAATCTTTTATTTAGCTGGCAGTAGTGGCGCTCGCTGTATTGCAGTAGTTCGAGTAACGAAGATTTTGTGAGGTAAGTGATTGTGAAAGGTATAGGTTAATGTTGTCAGGGCCATTCTTTTGTAGGGATTTTTGAAAGTCATATTGCTTTGCGCTAAAAATATTGTGTATCAGTTTAGTGTTGATCAGAATAGGTAAAGATCGAAATGTCTGAGTACGTTCACTTCTGCTGAGCTGTTTGAAAATCAAATAACGTAAGGGATTTACCAGCACAGTAATTCACTAATTTTTCTAAGGGGACGTTTCATGGTATCAGTGTATTTCCTCCTTAGGAACTGATTTATAACTGTCTCGTTGCAGTGCATGAGCCGTACGTGTAGCATGCACTAAGTTTGGATAAAAATACATTAAGAGATTTCATTGCTTTCATCATTTATGGAGCTGCATCTGCGTGCGTCAATAGAACCCTCCATTCTTTTACGGCATCTAGCTCTACTACCTTAAGCCCATCATTCATGAATCTAGCAACTGTTGAACTATTTTTTCCTCAATAGATTTCCAGTAAATTAAATAGAGTTTAGTTGCAACCTCAGAGTCATACTCGCCTGTAATTAGATTAGCGATGAAACGACGTATAGCACCTGTCGTCTCAACAGCGGAAATTCATATAGGTGATTTGCCAATGTCAGTACTGATCTTTTTTTGATACGTCAACATAGCACAAATCCATGTATTTCTTCCTGAGGAATGTTGCGGTTGCAGTATTCCTGTAAGAAATGTCTAAATTCAGGTATTTGAAGTCTGTTCCAGGTTATGTTCCCTGCAACCAATACAAATCCCAGTTTTTCGTAAAATTAACTATGGGATGATATAAGCTGTCCTTGCAACTGTGTAGCTAGAACCTGTTTCTTTGAACAAATCCGTTGCTTATTCCTGATATGCAGATTGCTTCGTAAATGTTGTTCAGTTCGACATTTCATTGTACATCCTATATGTTTACCACACGTTTCGCACAGGACTATTTAACCATTAGTGATTAAAACACTGTCAAGGAAAATCCACGTATTCAATTTTTATGACAACGACGACGCAACCGGTGCCATGGTTAACTTAAATGCAACTGATCGTTACACACTGTAACCTATGAGAAAAAGAAACGAAAGCGTTTAACACGAGTCATTGTTGTACTCATCGAACTTGCGGAATTTAGCTTTCAGTAACGGGACTCACGATAGTATGAGAAGCAGAGTAACAAAACTTAAAATGATTTTTTTCTTTCTTGCTAGGTATTTAACGAAAATATATTCGACTTACGAAAATGTATAATAAGTCAGCATAATATTAAAGTATGTAAAATTAGTATAAAGCATGTCTACATCTACGTCTACGTGATGACTATGCTATTCACAATAACGTGCCTGGCAGAGGGTTCAATGAACCACCTTCTAGCCGTCTCTACCGTTCCACTCACGAACGACGCGCGGGAAAAACGAGCACTTAAATTTTTCTTTGCAAGCCCTGTTTCCTCTTATTTTATCCTGATGATCATTTCTCCCTAAGTAGGTGGGTGCCAACAGAATGTTTTCACAATCGGAGGATAAAACTGGTGATTGAAATTTAATGAGAAGATCCCGTTCCAAGGGAAAACGACTTTGTTTTAATTCCATTTTAACTCCAATTCACGTATCACGTATCACTATTTCGCGATAATACTAAACGAGCTTCCCTTCTTTTTACTTTATCGAAGTTATCCGTCTGTCCCACCTGATGCGGACCCCACACCACGCAGCAATACTCCAGAATGGGGCGGACAAGCGTAGCGTAAGTAGTCACTTTAGTAGACCTGTTGCACCTTCTAAGCGTTCTCCCGATGAATCGTAATCTTTTTTTGTCTTTCTCACTTGCTTGACTTTTTCTGTCCAAGTTCCGTTCCTAATAAATTATATATGGGAACATTTCTTGCAGTCAATGCGCAAGATTTGCACCTGGTGGCCAAAATGGAACCTATTTTTTCCAGCGTACTTCGGTTCTGCATTAACGCATTAGAATATCTACCAAAGTCCACAAAGTAAAGAATTCAGACTGTGTACATCGCAGGTGGAAAAACAGCGCGCATCAGCACTGCTCTGCTTCTAAAGCCAGACTGGCGTAGTAGGCAGATGCGCTATCCACTACGCCACTATAATTTGTGACCACCACACCTACATGACTACTCATCTGTAATTCCCTGCCTAACACTGCATTAAACTGAAGGCAGAGCGTTGGAGTAGGGTAGACCATGCAGCTGTGGTAACCATAATGCTACGGTGTTGCAGTGCTTAGTACGTCTGCTAGTAAGCAGGAGACCCGGGTTCAAGTCCTGGCTGTGGCGCAAATTTTAATTAATCACTTCATATTACACTCGAATCTGGTTTTGTTACTCGAATCGTCTTCGAGCCAGTCACATATACGAGGACCTTACCTGTATGCTCGGATTTTTGTTAATAATGTAACTGGCCGCTAGGGCACACATGTATCCGAAAACACAGTAGGGATGGCTGGTGCGAGGAGCAGGAGACAAACAGTGTATACTTCATCTGCCAGCAGTTTACTTTCTGTCTATTTTTTTAAAATTGTGTGTTATCACAATACAATACAATATGAAGATACATACAACCCACGACCTTAAATAATTAGTGGGTCTACATATGATACAACATAGTTCTGCAGCATTATTACATTAGATTTTCTACCACTGGCATATCTATGGGCAAGGTTAATCTGTTCTATTTCTAAGCTAATCTAATCTACTCTGCAGCGGTTACAGTTGTGCCAGTTTATGTATAAATCTACCGTTGTGGCCTGCTCACCGAGCTAAACCCAGTGAGCGTGCCTCTGGCACTGGGCTGGCCAAGTAGGTTTTATCGCTGCTGTTCCTACTTTGTTAGTGTGGTTAGTGTTCTGGTCTGCCTACTACTACTACTACTACTAACTTCTAGTACTTAAGGTAAGAGTGCAGTTATTCCAGTCGTGAATCGATTGGCCAGTTCCGCACCCGGCGGTATGGGCGGGTGCATCTCAGTCTATTTCGGGTTTTCTGTTATCCATTTTGGTTCCTTATAAATTCCCTCAAGATCTTTTGTGATACCTCTTTTGCTAGAATGTTAAGGACATTAAAGGTATCAGCACGTCGTATGAGGGTATAGGTGTCGTTATTCGGTAATTGTGCTCTTACGTCATGCGCCACATCATCGTATAACAAGCAGTCATAGATGATGTGCTCAGGTGTACCGTCTTGAGCGCCACAGTCACACGCTGGTGTAGCTCTTTTTCCAAACCGACATAGATATGTTGGGTATGGCCCATGTCCTGTGAGAAAGTGCAATAATCCTCTGCTTGGCTCGAAGTAAGTCATCCCAAGTCGTTCATTGATGTTAGGCAGCAGTTAGAAGACCCTTCTGCCAGTATCTTCGTTTTCCCAAGATTTTTGCCACAACTCCTCCCCCCTTCTTGTAGCAGCAAACTTGTCTCCTACCTGCACCACCAAGATGTCTCTAGTCCTATCTATCTTTCCTTTGGAAACCTAGTACCATACTGCCTGTTCTCTTATTTTTATATCTAGTGGATATAATCCGATCAGCACCAATAGAGCTCCCCCCCCCCCCCCCCCCACGAGTTGTTCTGTATGCCCCAACAGATTCGCTGCACCTTTCTCACAGCCATGGCCGGCCTATCACCCTCGTGAGCCTGTGTGCCCAACCCCACACGCATATCCTACTATTGATGACAAGATGATGTTATGATAAAGCTTGATCAGTGCGGGTGGCAGGTGAAATCTTTTATGTCCTATGTTGATAAGATTATTTACAGCTTCTAGGGCTCGTTGTGTTGTGGTTTCTATGTGGGATGTGTAGCTCCATTTCAGGTATCGTGCTTCGAAGCGCCAGAGAACTGGTGTTCCACCTATTCGGACTGTGGGATCCCTGATCAGACTGGCTTTTAGAAGAAGATATGTTGACTCATGCGGTGCAACCTTCATTTCGGCTTCTTGGCACCAGTGAGTATTGTTATCGCTCTTTCTACTTTTGGTTCTTGATCTTCTCGGCTACGGCCGCCAACCAACAGGAGGAGGCCGTCAGCGTAGGCTATCACGTCTAGCACTTCCTCGTTGAGTTGTAGTTTCTCCAATAACGGCTCTACATTAACGTCCCAAAAGAGTGGCCCCAGAACAGAGCCCTGGGAACACCCGTTCGTGATGGTTTTGCTTATTTTTTCGCTAGGCGATGATGTCCTCTTACTTCTCCATACTGATGAATTCTTTAAAATGATACCGCAAAACCGATGGATTTCTTGTGGTGAGGATACTGACAAAAATTCTTATCACGATCATCATCGTCATTTGACTTAGAGTGCGATATTTTTCATTGGGTATATATATCAAAGATTCAGCGCTTCACAGCAGATTACAAGAACTATGAGCTACCAGCAACAATACCTTTAGCTGGTTAATTAGAACTTAATACATCGAATCTAGAATGAATGTGGTCGCGGACTCGGAATCGCAGAATCAGTAAAGAAAACATTTAGTTTCTCTGAACGAATGCACAGGTCCCGAGAAATACAGCTATGTTAGATCGATGAAACAGTTTCAGTATTTTACGTAATTGCCTCCTAGCGACCGTTAACGCCCTGAAACAGTTTCAGTATTTTACGTAAGTGCCTCCTTTGGCGTCTGTGATGTTAACGAATAACTGACGCTTTGTGTCTTCGAGATCGTTAACGCTGTGCTGGTTCATTAAAAACGCCTCATCAGCTCCCCACATTAATTAGCCAGCCGGTTTCCACGGGTGATATCTTCCTTTTTCATCGTAAACATTCTCACTTGAACGCTGCACTGGCGTCGTTATAGTAAGAGTAAGTTCATTCCAACACCGCATCAGCTCCCTACATTAATTAGCTGGTCTCTTTTCACGGGTGCTATCTTCCTTTTCCACCGTAAACATTCTCACTGCGTTAAACGATGTAAATACTTGCAACCATCTGTGAACTGCTGATTAACACACGCTGTGATGTCTACAAAACCATACAATATAGTGATGATTATCAGTGCCTGTCCCATTATGAACATTCAACAAACGAATTTTTCTGTGAATCCACACATCTCACATTTCCATTCCATTAATCCTTCTGAAACCAATCGTACAGTAATCACAGAGAGGTAAGACCAACACAAACGGAAAGGAAGCTGCACATGCGAAAAACATGAACGTGAAATGGATAGCTATCTTTGGGCGCAGGACGTCGAACTGTTCAGTAACTGTGTTAAAATCCTGGGAGACAACTGCGTTTATAAAAAAAATGGAAACTAAAACTAACACTTACACTAAACTGTGAGCTGTAATTTTTAACAACCTGCCACAACACGAGAAATTTACTCCAGGAAGACGTAAAACAGGACAGTGGGAATATCACAGAACTGAACAATTATGAAGCAGTCATTTGCAGGTCATACAAATGACCAACATAAAAGCTTAGGCTTTAATATAGTAAATACTCAAAAATTTAAAAGACTTTTCCCGCCTGCATAGTCATAAAGTAAAAAGGCAGGTAGCCAATCTCTTAAGATTACTTCTGTTCTCTGATTAAAATATAAAATGGACACTGTTGCAGTTTGCGTGCCATGATTTTTACTTAGTAGTTCTCGAGCGCTGGCGTTTCCCTCCCACCAAAATGTAAATACATGTGTTAATTAACAGTTTGCTGTTGAGAAATTCTCTTGGTTTCGTTGTACTGTACCTAACAATCGGACACTCCTTGTGATTGTGCCCCTTTGCTGTGTGAAGTATGGCATGGATCGACATTTGGTTTCATTACACCTCACCACCAGTCACACCTTGCCCCAGGATCATGATAAGGTGTGAGATATGGCGTAACAATGAATGCCTTCTCTGCGCGATAACAATGGAGATACTATCGAAGACAGTGCTGCCAAAGCAGAGTTTCTAAACACAGCCTTCCGAAATGCCTTCACAAAAGAAGACGAAGTAAATATTCCAGAATTCTAATCGTGAACAGCTGCCGACATGAGTAACGTAGAAGCAAATATCCTCGGATTCGTGAAGCAACTCAGATCACTTAATAAAAGCGTCTTCTGGTCCAGACTGTATATCAATTAGGTTCATTTCGGATTATGCTGATGCATTAGCTCCATACTTAACAATCATGTACAACCGTTCGCTCGACGAAAGATCCGTACCCGAAGACTGGAAAGTTGCACAGGTCGCACCAAGTTGCACAGGTCGCAATCCACTAAACTACAGGCCCATATCATTAACGTCAATATGCAACGGGATTTTAGAACATATATTATGTTCGAACATTATGAATTACCTCGAAGGAAACGGTCTATTGACACACAGTCAACATGGGTTTAGAAAAGACCGTTCCTATGAAACACAACTAGCTCTTTATTCACGTGAAGTGCTGAGTGCTATTGACAAGGGATTTCAGATCGATTCCGTATTCCTGGATTTCCGGAAGGCTTTGGACACTGTACCACACAAGCGGCTCGTAGTGAAATTGCTTTCTTATGGAATATCGTGACTGGATTTGCGATTTCCTGTCCGAGAGGTCACAGTTCGTAGTAACTGACGGAAATTCATCGAGTGATTTCAGGCGTTCCCCAATGTAGTGTTATAGGCCCTTTGCTGTTCCTTGTCTATATAAACGATCTGGTAGACAATCTGAGCAGCCGTCTTCGGTGGTTTGCAGATGACGCTGTCGTTTATCGACTACTAAAGTCATCAAAAGCTCAAAACAAACTGCAAAACGATTTAGAAAAAATATCTGAATGGTGCGAAAAGTGGCAGTTGACCCTAAATAACGAAAAGTGTGAGGTCATCCACATGATTGGTAAAAGGAACTCGTTAAACTTCGGTTACACGATAAATCAGTCTAATCTAAAAGCCGTAAATTCAACGAAATACCTAGGTATTACAATTACGAACAACTTAAATTGCAAAGAACACATAGAAAATGTTTTGGGGAAGGCTAACCAAAGGCTGCGTTTTATTGGCAGGACCCTTACAAAATGTAACAGACCTACTAAGGAGACTGCCTACACATACGCTTGTCCGTCCTCTAAGATTACTGCTGCGCGGTGTGGTACCCTTACCAGATAGGACTGACGGAGTACATCGGAAAAGTTCAAAGAAAGGCAGCACGTTTTGTATTATCGTGAAATATGGGAGAGAGTGTCACAGAAATGATACACGATTTGGGCTGGAAATCAGTAAAAGAAAGGCATTTTTCGTTGAGACGGAATCTTCTCACGAAATTCCAATCACCAACTTTCTCCTCCGAATACGAAAATATTTTGTTGACGCCGACCTACATAGGGAGGAACGATCAGCACGATAAAAGAAGGGAAATCAGAGCTCGTACGGAAAGATATAGGTGTTCATTCTTTCCGCGCTCTATACGAGATTGGAATAATAGAGAATTGTGAAGGTGTTCAGTGAAACCTCTGCCAGGCACTTAAATGTGATTTGCAGAGTATCCATGTAGATGTAGATAGAACTGGACGTTTGCTTTATTGTACTTCATTACCAGTTACTCGTTGTCCCTAGACTAGTTTAAGGTATGACTTATGCCGTGAAGTGATCGTTGGTTTCACAGTGCCTCACCACCAGTCAGTGCTTGCCCCAGGACTAGTTTAAACTAAGGGGTATGGCATGACTGAACAACTCGCTGTATTGTACCTCACTACCAGTCAATTTTTTCCCAGGACCATTTTAAGGTGTAAGGTTATGACTGGGCAGATGGATATACTGTACCTCGCTGTCAGTCACTCTTTGTCGAAGGACTAGTTTAAGGTGTGAGTTGTACCACAAATTGATAGCTCATTTCGCTGTACCTCCCTACCTGTCACTCCCTCCTTCAGGTCAGGGCCAGGCTAAGATGGAGATACATCATGACTGGGCAATTGGATTCACTGTACCTTGCTGTCAGTCACACCTTGTACCAGCTCCAGTTTAAAGTGTGAGGAATGGCGTTACTGGACAGATGGATTCATTGTAACTATCAATCACATTTAGTTCCAGAACCAGTTTAAGGTGTGAGGAACGGCGCGACTGGACAGTTGGTTTACATCGTAACTCACTACCAGCTGTCATAGTCCCAGGGCCAGTTTAATTTATCAAGTGTGAACACACCATTAGATTTAAAAGAACCAAAACAATTGCAGACTAAAAATCTTCGTCACTTCCGATTTTTCAAGCATATAAACTTTACAAATTACATGAAGATAAAACAACTTTTCTGTCGTGTCCCAGGTAAAAACAGACATTAAACCACGAAGCTGTCTTTCACAAAGCACCAAAAATGTACTTGCCATCCTGAGGAAGACATGGCACAACCACACCCATGGGCGTGTAGAGTGAAAGCGGAGTTGTGTGTATTTGGGGGGGGGGGGGGTGAGGGGGGGACGATGGGGGTCTGGGAAACGGGGTAGCGGAGGAGTATGAAGGTGAAGGAGCAAAAAAGGCTGGGGGGCGGGGTCATATGGGCAACATGGCAAGAATGTAAGTATATTATCAATAGTAATAAAATAGTAGAAAAAACGAAAAAATATTTCCCTTGCTAGCATTCGAACCCAGCGCATATCGCCATCGTTTTTGAGGCACTAATTTCCGATTGCTCTGGGTTTATCTGACCATAGCAAAACCCGTAAGCAAAATGAAATCTTCGAGCATCGCCCATCAAGAGGAATTCGGCCGTGCACTTTCAAAGGAACCATCCCAGCATTTGCCTGGAGCAATTTAGGGAAATCACGGAAAACCTAAATCAGGATGGCCGGACACAGGATTGAACCGTCGTCCTCCCGAATGCGAGCCCAGTGTGCTAACCACTGCGCCACCTCGCTCGGTCTGCCTTTTTGAAATTACCGAATGCGGACTATGTGAACAAGGTTCTTGCCGAATGTGGTGGCATTAAGAAATATAAGCATGTCGATGGTTCTGTGTCGGATGTGGTACTGTTGCCGGTAGGCTTTGGTGTACGATTAGTAAAAGTTTTTAATGTGCCTTTTGAATGCCCAAATGAGGCCATTGCACGGAAGCTTAGTGAATACGGAACTGTCCTTCGGGTCGACGACGATGTGTGGCCGAATGGTTTTCGTTACAAAGTTCTTAGTGGGGTGAGGATTGCTCGGAAAGCACATACCTTCTTACCTCGCGATTGCGCGGAGCCGTGCTTTTATTAGCTATAGTGGACAAACGCAAACGTGCTCGGTTTGTGGTGGCACGGATCATTTGAGACAAAATTGTCGACAGCGTCGACCGTTACAACTCCCGCGTGAAGCTGTAGATCCGACTAGCTATGCTGGCGTGTTTGTCGCGGATAGTGGCGTCGCTGCCGACCCACGACCAACTCCTGCTGTCACCGCTGCACCGACTCCCGTGTCCGATCAACACTGACTCAAAGGAAGGCCTCCGCGCTTGTTGGTGACGTCACGTCAGCTAGGCACGGCGAACGCCAGGTCTGTTGCAGGCAGAAAAGCCTTGGCGTGCTTATCAGTATAAATCTCTTGTTTTTGGACAAAATGTTTGGTATTGTTTTGGATTCTGCAGTTTTATTTAGATGAAAGACTTTCTTACTGTCGTAAAGCTACAAGTGAAGGTCACACTTCTGTATTACTGAATCCTGTCGAAACAAACGTAGATCAATATTACAATATGCTTTGCCCCGTTGCAAGCTTCGGAAATTTTACATTCAAGTAACTATATTTACTTGATCCATTTTGTTATTGAAACTTACCCCAACCCCCTTACGATTAACTCGTTTCTCTTATTTATTTATTTATTTTCGTTTGACATCGTCACTGGAAATGTGAACTAATTTACATCTGTTAATGTCCAACTTTTGCCAGTCATTAGATTACAGTCGTTTTCAACGAAAGGAATTCTAAACAGGAAACAAAATAGCTTCATACATCGAAAATGCTGCTGAGCTTAAACTTTTTTCAACATGCACATTAGAAAAGATAGATATTCCCCTCTTGCAACTGAAAGGAGAAACTTTATGAGATAAAACAAACTTTATTTGATAAAACTAGTACCTCTCTTTTGCCTCTTCTTCTGTCTGCCACCCCCTCCCCCAACGTGTACAATCGCAAGATATTTCATTAACATTCAGTGCTCCTCACCCCATAGTCAACCAAGATACCTAAAGAAGAGCACCAATATGTTCACAATTTCTTGTAAAAGCAACCCAGTACAAACGTAACTTCCTCAGATTTACAAATAAGGTAAAGAAGCACGAATTCTGTTGCTGCTGGAGCCGACCGCGGTGGCCGAGCGGTTCTAGGCGCTCCAGTCCGGATCCGCGCTGCTGCTACGGTCGCAGGTTCGAATCCTGCCTCGGGCATGGATGTGTGTGATGTCCTTAGATTAGTTAGGTTTAAGTAGTTCTAAGTTCTAGGGGACTGATGACCACAGAAGTTAAGTCCCATAGTGCTCAGAGCCATTTGAACCATTTTTTTTGTTGCTGCTAGGCCATGAAGTTGTTTTTGTATGTCAGTTCTTAAAACAGGTGGAAATTTAAGTTCAGGAGTACACTATTTGTTAAAAAGTGTAATGTGTTGCAGAATTAATTGATTGCAGAAATCTCTCAGAACAATGTGTGTTGGTCAACTACCGCCAATAGTTTCACATTTTCCTGTGTCAGAGAGGGAGACACCACCAGTGTGCTCCCTGGCGCCGTTGGATAAGCAGCTACAGCAGCAAGTCGTGTACTCTTAGCTCACTTATTTGTTACATAGTTTAATTCTTAATTCCTTTGCGTGTTTTTGGTACTTGCATTGTTTAATTCGTAAATTTCGGGCGTATTATAGTATTTGAGAGTGTAGCATCGCGTTTTAGTACCTGAATAGTGTAAAATCGCGTAGTCTCCTTCCGCCGCCGAGCAGTGTCAGCAGTGCGCAAGTAGCAGCATTACTGCATCTATTAGGCAATCTTGTATTTTAATAACCGTTTAAATTTTGTGTCGAATTGTTTGTGCTCTCTCTAGATTAGTTCAGACGTTCTTTGCACAACAGTTTTTAGCATGGATAGGGACTGCAACTGCTGTGTTCGGATGCAGGCTGAGTTGGCATTCCTTCGCTCCCAGCTTCAGGCAGTGTTGGCTTTGGTCACACAGCTTGAGGCTGTTGCCAATGGGCATCACTGTGGGGGTCCGGATGGGGGATTGTCGGGGACGGCCAGCTCGTCCCACGCATCCCCCGATCGCACTACGACTGTGGCTGCCCGGGATACTGCCCGCATTGAGGCTGATCCCTCACCTGTGGTAGAGTGGGAGGTCGTCTCGAGGTGTGGCAGGGGGCGAAAGACATTCCGGAGGGCTGAACGGAAAGCCTCTCCAGTTTGTCTGACGAACCGGTTTCAGGCTCTGTCTCAGGCTGATACTGATCTTCGGCCGGACATGGCTGCATGTCCTGTTCCAGACGTTGCCCCTCAGTCTGCAAGACCCGGGCGGTCGCAGAGGGTGGGCTTACTAGTAGTTGGGAGCTCCAACGTCAGGCGCGTAATGGGGCCTCTTAGGGATATGGCAGCAAGAGAGGGGAAGAAAACCAATGTGCACTCCGTGTGCATACCGGGGGGAGTCATTCCAGATGTGGAAAGGTTCCTTCCGGATGCCATGAAGGCTACAGGGTGCACCCATCTGCAGGTGGTCGCTCATGTCGGCACCAATGACGTGTGTCGCTATGGATCGGAGGAAATCCTCTCTGGCTTCCGGCGGCTATCTGATTTGGTGAAGACTGCCAGTCTCGCTAGCGGGATGAAAGCAGAGCATCGTCGACAGGACTGACTGCGGACCTTTGGTACAGAGCCGAGTGGAGGGTCTGAATCAGAGGCTGAGACGGTTCTGCGACCGTGTGGGCTGCAGATTCCTCGACTTGCGCCATAGTGTGGTGGGGTTTCGGGTTCCGCTGGATAGGTAAGGAGTCCACTACACGCAACAAGCGGCTACACGGGTAGCAGGGGTTGTGTGGCGTGGACTAGGCGGTTTTTTAGGTTAGATGGCCTCGGGCAAGTACAGAAAGGGCAACAGCCTCAAAGTGTGCGGGGCAAAGTCAGGACATGCGGGGACCAAGCAGCAATCGGTATTGTAATTGTAAACTGTCGAAGCTGCATTGATAAATTACTGGAACTTCAGGCGCTGATAGAAAGCACCGAAGCTGAAATCGTTACAGGTACAGAAAGCTGGCTGAAGCCAGAGATAAATTTTTACAAAGGCACAGACGGTGTTTAGAAAGGGTAGATTGCATGCAACCGGTGGTGGCGTGTTTGTCGCTGTTAGTAGCAGTTTATCCTGTAGTGAGGTAGAAGTGGATAGTTCCTGTGAATTATTATGGGTGGAGGTTACACTCAACAACCGAGCTAGGTTAATAGTTGGCTCCTTTTACCGACCTCCCGACTCAGCAGCATTAGTGGCAGAACAACTGAGAGGAAATTTGGAATACATTTCACATAAATTTTCTCAGCATGTTATAGTCTTAGGTGGAGATTTCAATTTACCAGATATAGACTGGGACACTCAGATGTTTAGGATGGGTGGTAGGGACAGAGCATCGAGTGACATTATACTGAGTGCACTATCCGAAAATTACCTCGAGCAATTAAACAGAGAACCGACTCGTGGAGATAACATCTTGGACCTACTGATAACGAACAGACCCGAACTTTTCGACTCTGTAAGTGTAGAACAGGGAATCAGTGATCATAAGGTCGTTGCAGTATCCCTGAATATGGAAGTTAATAGGAATATAAAAAAAGGGAGGAAGGTTTATCTGTTTAGCAAGAGTAATAGAAGGCAGATTTCAGACTACCTAACAGATCAAAACGAAAATTTCTGTTCCGACACTGACAATGTTGAGTGTTTATGGAAAAAGTTCAAGGCAATCGTAAAATGCGTTTTAGACAGGTACGTGCCGAATAAAACTGTGAGGGACGGGAAAAACCCACCGTGGTTCAACAACAAAGTTAGGAAACTACTGCGAAAGCGAAGAGAGGTTCACTCCAAGTTTAAACGCAGCCAAAACCTCTCAGACAAACAGAAGCTAAACGATGTCAAAGTTAGCGTAAGGAGGCCTATGCGTGAAGCGTTCAGTGAATTCGAAAGTAAAATTCTATGTACCGACTTGACAGAAAATCCTAGGAAGTTCTGGTCTTACGTTAAATCAGTAAGTGGCTCGAAACAGCATATCCAGATACTCTGGGATGATGATGGCATTGAAACAGAGCATGACACGCGTAAAGCTGAAATACTAAACACCTTTTTCCAAAGCTGTTTCACAGAGGAAGACCGCACGGCAGTTCCTTCTCTAAATCCTCGCACAAACGAAAAAATGGCTGACATCGAAATAAATGTCCAAGGAATAGAAAAGCAACTGGAATCACTCAACAGAGGAAAGTCCACTGGACCTGACGGGATACCAATTCGATTCTACACAGAGTACGCAAAAGAACTTGCCTCCCTTCTAACAGCCATGTACCGCAAGTCTCTAGAGGAACGGAAGCTTCCAAATGATTGGAAAAGAGCACAGGTAGTCCCAGTCTTCAAGAAGGGTCGTCGAGCAGATGCGCAAAACTATAGACCTATATCTCTGACGTCGATCTGTTGTAGAATTTTAGAACATGTTTTTTGCTCGCGTATCATGTCGTTTTTGGAAACCCAAAATCTACTCTGTAAGAATCAACATGGATTCCGGAAACAGCGACCGTGTGAGACCCAACTCGCTTTATTTGTTCATGAAACCCAGAAAATATTAGATACAGGCTTCCAGGTAGATGCTATTTTCCTTGACTTCCGGAAGGCACTCGATACAGTTCCGCACTGTCGCCTGATAAACAAAGTAAGAGCCTACGGAATATCAGACCAGCTGTGTGGCTGGATTGAAGAGTTTTTAGCAAACAGAACACAGCATTTTGTTATCAATGAAGAGACGTCTACAGACGTTAAAGTAACCTCTGGCGTGCCACAGGGGAGTGTTATGGGACCATTGCTTTTCACAATATATATAAATGACCTAGTAGATAGTGTCGGAAGTTCCATGCGGCTTTTCGCGGATGATGCTGTAGTATACAGAGAAGTTGCGGCATTAGAAAATTGTAGCGAAATGCAGGAAGATCTGCAGCGGATAGGCACTTGGTGCAGGGAGTGGCAACTGACCGTTAACATAGATAAATATAATGTATTGCGAATACATAGAAAGAAGGATCCTTTATTGTATGATTATATGATAGCAGAACAAACACTGGTAGCAGTTACTTCTGTAAAATATCTGGGAGTATGCGTGCGGAACGATTTGAAGTGGAATGATTACATAAAATTAATTGTTGGTAAGGCGGGTACCAGTTTGAGATTCATTGGGAGAGTCCTTAGAAAATGTAGTCCATCAACAAAGGAGGTGGCTTACAAAACACTCGTTCGACCTATACTTGAGTATTGCTTAACAGTGTGGGATCCGTACCAGATCTGGTTGACGGAGGAGATAGAGAAGATCCGAAGAAGAGCGGCGCGTTTCGTCACAGGGTTATTTGGTAACCGTGATAGCGTTACGGAGATGTTTAGCAAACTCAAGTGGCAGACTCTGCAAGAGAGGCGCTCTGCATCGCCGTGTAGCTTGCTCGCCAGGTTTCGAGAGGGTGCGTTTCTGGATGAGGTATCGAATATATTGCTTCCCCCTACTTATACCTCCCGAGGAGATCACGAATGTAAAATTAGAAAGATTCGAGCGCGAACGGAGGCTTTCAGACAGTCGTTCTTCCCGCGAACCATACGCGACTGGAACAGAAAAGGGAGGTAATGACAGTGGCACGTAAAGTGCCCTCCGCCACACACCGTTGGGTGGCTTGCGGAGTATAAATGTAGATGTAGATGTAGATTATGAGTATGCCTGCAACAGACCTGGCGTTCGCCGTGCCTAGCTGACGTGACGTCACGAACAAGCGCCGAGCCCTTCCTCGCAGTTGGTGTTGGTCCGAAACGGTGGATTTAACGAACACTTCTGCTCCGCCAGCTAACATGGCACAAAGTTTACCGGCGACGCCCACTTCACTTGCGGCTCTCAGGCCCGACTTGACGTCAGCTGTCGTACAACCGACCGATTCTGCCACTTTCGTTGTCACTCCGAATCCGATCTCTGCTTCCGGATCGTCGGCGGAGAAACGAAAAAGGCGACGAAACAGAGTTCACAGAATGCGGGTGAAGGTGGCGCTAGCAGTGCAGAGAGTGAGACGTCGCAGGCGTCCACTCAGTCTGCTCCCGTCGAACAAAAACCGAAGCGCCGCAGGAATCACCGTTCGAAAGCGGAAGCGTCTGCTGCACAGGATGCGGAATTTGAACAGGCCGTTCACGATCTGACGTCAAGTCTCGCCCACGAGCGACACGATTCGCCGTCACCGCGCGCCGCCCCCGCGACGGCGTCCGCTGCCTCGATGCCCCCCCCCCCCCCCCTCGCCGCGCTCCACCCGGACCGCTAGCGACGTCGAGCAAAAACCTTCCGGCGGCATGGAATGATCGGCGGATGTGGACAGCGACCATTTTTTCTAATTAATCTTCATCGAGGCCTCCACGGATGAGTCCGCACCACCAGTTGCGCGTTTTAACATTGAATGTCAACAAGATTTGTAGTGTTCGTAAAGTTGCTGCCTTCCTTCGGTACTTACAAGACTGTAAATGTGATGTCGCCTTTCTTCAAGAGGTCACCGGTGAACTTATCTATCATTATTCATTTTATCACGCGATTGTGAACATTGATCCTGAGACGAACTGTGGCACGGCCATTTTAACAGCGCCTGGTTTTGATGTTGTGGAAGTGGATACTTTTGTGGCGGTGTTCGTAGTGACAAATACTTGGCTGTAGAAATGGCTTACGAAGTCACCGCCACACTTTTAATAGCGGGCCAACCGGTCCGCTGGAACAGTGAACAGAAAGATGAAAGCCCAAACACTCATATTAAATAAAAGTCGGTGCTTATCTTTTATTGATGAAGATACAGTAACACAGTAGTGAACTCGGTGTCTACAGAAATCTGTCTAGTTCGAGTCGGAGCGGCTAGGTCAGCGTCGGCTGACGACAAACAACAACTCTGCTGCGATGAACACACAACTGACTAACAAGTACACAATTCGGCGGCGAGTATACAACTGAGCGGCGAATACAGAACTGTCCTAGCGCTCGCGACTCCAGCGCTTAAGAAGCCAGAAGCCAGCGGTGGCGCGCGCAGACTTGCGGCGATTTCCTGTATCGCTGGCGCTGCTTATGCGGACGGCGTCCGGACTTTGATGCTGCCAACCTTTTGGCAGCGGGCTCGGTTGGCATTACTGGCTAGGACATAACAGATACTTTACCGAATGGCAGGGGGATAGCGTGTGTCATCCACGACATTTTCTTTGTAAACATTTACGCCCCTTCCGGGACGGAGAACAAGCGTTTGAGGAGTTCCTTTTTTAGCCACGATCTGTGTCACCTTTTTTATCGCAATCGCCGGAGACTGGTCCTCGGTGGAGATTTTAACTGTGTACTTCGCGAGGAAGATCAGGAGCCACGGGCAAATAAGTGCTTTGAATTGCAAACGCTGGTTGCGACTTATGATCTTATAGGTACGTGGACAAGTTTTCGTCCCGGTGTTAAAGGTTTTACTTATTTTTACAACACTGGATGCTGTCGGCTGGACAGAGTTTATATTTCGACTGCACTTTCTGCACAAATTCTCCAGGCGGATATTTTTCCTACTGTTTTTTCAGACCATTGTGGCTATTTCTGCACGCTTTATCTTCCGTATGTCCGTCCCGCTCGCATGCGCTCGTATTGGAAGTTGAATATCAGTGTGTTGGATGACGTGTTCCTTGTTGATCAAGTACAGTCACTCTGGCAGCAGGTTCTTCAGTTTCGTCCGCAGGCGCGTTCCGAAATTGATTGGTGGCTTCATTTCGCCAACCCCCCTATCCGCAACCTGCTTATTAATTATTGTCGAGACAAAGCCCACTGGAATAAGGTGACGCTGGATTTTTATCGAGATGTTTTACATGACCTAGTCTCCAGAGTTCCCGACCGTCCGGACTTACTACCAACTTTACGGAAGGTTAAAAGCAAGATTTTAAATCAGCTGTACCAGAAAGTACAAGGTTCCATAGTCCGTAGCCGGCCTTATGATGCGACGCTGCAAGAACCTCTTTCCATCTATCAATTGAAACTGGATCGCCTCCGTCGTGATAAACTTTGTATTAAGGATTGGATCACAACTGGCGGCCTCAAGACTACAAGTTCGAAGGTCATTCGAGCCGAAATATACGAACACTTTTTTAATCTTTTTCAATGTCATCCAGTGGACAATGTTGCCTTGCAGTCACTGTTACACGACGTACCTCAGGTTTTAACTACAACTGATCGAGACCATTTAAATGCCCGTTTTACAGTTGATGACATTTCTGATGCGGATGCTGCGGGACCGAAGGGAAAGGTGCCTGGCCATGATGGTCTCCCTGTAGAATTTTATGTCAAATGTTTAGATTTATTAAAAGACAGTTTTGTTAAAATGACCAATGAGATTCATAATGGCCTTGCTGTACCGGAAGAGCTTTTAGAAGGGCTCATCGTCCTCGTTCCTAAAACGAGGGCCACCCCTACCACGGCTACCTTGCGGCCGATAACCGTTTTAAACGCTGACTACAAAATTGTTGCCCGTTGCTTTTAAAACCGGTTGAAATCTGTCTTACGGTCTATTATCAGTCCATATCAATCTTGTGCTGTCCCTGGTCGCAATATTTATGATGTCCTTCTAGCGTATCGTGACTGTATTGCCTATGCGACGACACGACGTGGGAATAAGGCTGCAACACTGTCGATTGATTTCAAAAGCGCCTTTGACAGGATAAGTCACGAATATTTACGGAAAGTTATGATCCGGATGGGGCTTGGTAACAAATTCAGTACTGTGATTCACAATCTTTTGACAGCGGCTACTTCTCGGATTCTCTTTAATGGACTGCCCGGCGATGGATTCAAGCTTCGTCGGTCTGTCCGGCAAGGATGTCCACTCTCTATGAGTCTTTTTGCAATCGCAATGGACCCCCTGTTGCGGAAGATATCCACCGTTTGTCACGGGGTGACTATTGGCACGGGTTCACTCATTTGCAAAGCATATGCCGATGCCTTAGGCGTGTTTATCGAACGACCGGAAGATATTGATGCTTTTTCTAACTTTGAACAAGCTTCTGGGGCTGTTGTGAACCCGAGTAAATCTGTTTTGATCCCGCTCACTCCGAATATGAGGAATTTTTGGCGCAACTGGTATACTATCAAGGAATAACACAAAATTCTTGGAATTGTAATGACGTCCAACAGTCAACAGATGGAGGCCTTGAATTGGCGACGAGCAGTGTTGTACTCCATTCGGGCGATGACGCAGGCAAATGCCAAGCGCAATTTAGCGTTAACGGAACGGGTCTCGGTCCCAAATGCTCAGATTCTTGCGAAAGCCTGGTTTTTGGCGCAAGTTCTGCCCGTCCCTACACAATTGGAACGCGCTGTTAAACACGCCGTTTACTGGATGGTTTGGCGGGGTGAAATTTTTAAAGTGGCCTCTCAGACTTGTACGCTTCCTCCAGACGAAGGCGGAATTGGTTTGGTCGATTTTCGCGCTAGATGTGCCGCCCTGTTGTTACGCCGACCTGCCCGTACTATGGAAAAGGATGCTACGAGCCGCACGTCGGAGTTATTTGAATTTTATGGGCCTGCCTCCTTGCGCGCGCCTGTTTTTATCCTGGATATACCTTATAGACTGAATTTTGTTCGCCAATATTATCTCCACTGCAGCTATTTGGTGGGTGCCGACTGGCATCGCGACACAGTTGGCGCCATCGCTGCGGCACTGCGTGGCACTCTGCCCAGGAACAAATGGGAGCTGCGGCTGCCGCGACATGATTGGCAGGCGGTGTGGCGGAACGTTTCCAACAACTTGTTATCGCCGGCTGTCAAGTCTACGTGGTACAAGGTAGTCAGTCGTACGATTGCCACGAACGCGAAGCTTCGTGCCATCAATCTCGTCCCCCACAGCCGTTGTGCTGACTGCGGTGCGGATGTCACTATAGAGCATCGCTTTGATCGTCCTCGGATTACGGAGGTTTGGAACACTGCCAGGGAGATGTTGGTGTTGATGAACAGAATGCCTTCGCGGGACATACAGCCTTTGTACCTCCTAGTTCCTGATTGGCGGCTTTACCCAACGACGAAATGGAATGCACATGCGTGGCTTGCCGCGCATTTCGCCCATGGAATTTTTTCTCTTCATCTCACGGACCGACTCAAATATCTTACAGGGTGTTTCAAAAATGACCGGTATATTTGAAACGGCAATAAAAACTAAACGAGCAGCGATAGAAATACACCGTTTGTTGCAATATGCTTGGGACAACAGTACATTTTCAGGCAGACAAACTTTCGAAATTACAGTACTTACAATTTTCAACAACAGATGGCGCTGCGGTCTGGGAAACTCTATAGTACGATATTTTCCACATATTCACCATGCGTAGCAATAATATGGCGTAGTCTCTGAATGAAATTACCCGAAACCTTTGACAACGTGTCTGGCGGAATGGCTTCACATGCAGATGAGATGTACTGCTTCAGCTGTTCAATTGTTTCTGGATTCTGGCGGTACACCTGGTCTTTCAAGTGTCCCCACAGAAAGAAGTCACAGGGGTTCTTGTCTGGCGAATAGGGAGGCCAATCCACGCCGCCTCCTGTATGTTTCGGATAGCCCAAAGCAATCACACGATCATCGAAATATTCATTCAGGAAATTAAAGACGTCGGCCGTGCGATGTGGCCGGGCACCATCTTGCATAAACCACGAGGTGTTCGCAGTGTCGTCTAAGGCAGTTTGTACCGCCACAAATTCACGAAGAATGTCCAGATAGCGTGATGCAGTAATCGTTTCGAATCTGAAAAATGGGCCAATGATTCCTTTGGAAGAAATGGCGGCCCAGACCAGTACTTTTTGAGGATGCAGGGACGATGGGACTGCAACATGGGGCTTTTCGGTTCCCCATATGCGCCAGTTCTGTTTATTGACGAAGCCGTCCAGGTAAAAATAAGCTTCGTCAGTAAACCAAATGCTGCCCACATGCATATCGCCGTCATCAATCCTGTGCACTATATCGTTAGCGAATGTCTCTCGTGCAGCAATGGTAGCGGCGCTGAGGGGTTGCCGCGTTTGAATTTTGTGTGGATAGAGGTGTAAACTCTGGCGCATGAGACGATACGTGGACGTTGGCGTCATTTGGACCGCAGCTGCAACACGGCGAACGGAAACCCGAGGCCGCTGTTGGATCACCTGCTGCACTAGCTGCGCGTTGCCCTCTGTGGTTGCCGTACGCGGTCGCCCTACCTTTCCAGCACGTTCATCAGTCACGTTCCCAGTCCGTTGAAATTTTTCAAACAGATCCTTTATTGTATCGCTTTTCGGTCCTTTGGTTACATTAAACCTCCGTTGAAAGCTTTGTCTTGTTGTAACAACACTGTGTTATAGGCGGTGGAATTCCAACACCAGAAAAATCCTCTGTTCTAAAGAATAAACCATGTTGACTACAGCACACTTGCACGTTGTGAACAGCACACGCTTACAGCAGAAAAACGACGTACAGAATGGCGCACCCACAGACTGCGTTGTCTTCTATATCTTTCACATCACTTGCAGCGCCATCTGTTGTTGAAAATTGTAACTACTGTAATTTCGAAAGTTTGTCCGCCTGAAAATGTACTGTTGACCCAAGCATATTGCAACAAACGGTGTATTTCTATCGCTGCTCGTTTAGTTTTTATTGCCGTTTCAAATATACCGGTCATTTTTGAAACACCCTGTACTTATCTCTGGGATGCTTACCGGCGTGAACAATTGCACCCGAAGTGTCGTGAACGCTATGCCAGATTTCTGGAAATCCCGCTTCGGACTGCGTTTCACAAACTCAGTGTTCCGATTGCGATATAATCACTTCTGTTCCTTCTGTTTCTCCCGACTTCGACGCTTCACTTTTAGCTCTGCTATTACTCATGGTTTTAAATGTGTGGACGACCCCGGATACGACTGCTTGATTGAGGATGTACGGTGCAACTATTCTTTGCTGGAGTGCTGTTTCTCCACGACGCTGCGCCGGTGTATATTTCTCCGAAGCGACGCTGTGCAGGAGGCACGTTTTTTTTTTTTTTTTTTTTTTTTTGGACGTATTAATTGACAACCTGTTGCAGACAGTGTTGAACGTGTTTTGTGGCAGATCGCACAGTGACTGTCTCTTCAGCTTGCTGCGCCTGCTTCATTCACTTCTTCAAGGGTCTACAGTAATGTAACGGCCAATCTTTACCTTTTACATCATTGTTATTGGCCGTCTTCAATTTTTAGATTGTTATTGAAGTTTTGTGCATGGCCTCAAGATTCATACCTAGTGATTTCAGGTATACATGGGATGCTATTTGGAAGACACTTTGTTTATTGGGACATTTTGTGGAAGTCATGCTAAATGGAGAATTCTTGGCGACATTGCAGAAGAGAATTGGCCAGTGAACTTCCTTTGAGAAGAATCTTTCTTGCGCTTCGGTTCTTTGGAGTTTCTTTGTTTTCTCTGGTCTATATTCAATTCCGCAGGACATCATACATCATTCCGCATCGCTGGTGCACTGCCAGATGCGTGTCACCTTTTTTTTTTCGCTACGTATAGAGCACGTTTTATTTTTATTTTCTCGGAAGATGTCCCGCATACGTGTGGATGGTGCTGATATTGCAGAAGCGGCATTTGTTTATCTTCTATTTACCTCATTTTGTGGATTATTTTTGCAACACCAACTGCTTTGATTTAGCCACGGAATATAATATTTTTTATTTTTTTATTTCCTTCATCGTAGATGGACGAGCCACCACCACCGCTCTTATAGCATTAGAAGCTCGCCGAAGAAGGCATTTTTTGGTGAGAGGAAGGACGGGCTATAAGGGGAGATGGGAGGCCCGCAAAAAAAAAGTGCTATTGGCTCCCCTTCATTTTTTTTTTCTTTTTATTCAGCCACCCCTGCCAGCCATGTTTCCATACCACCTTTCTGAAGTGACAAAGATATAGCCTTAAGCATTTTAAACTACTGTAATGACTACAAGGTAGGAAATTGCAGTAAATATCTCAGTTTGAGGGAGAATGAGCTAACCAAGTTCGCCAGGAAGTCTTTGAAAACGAACAGTACGAATCGGCAGATATGTTCTGAAATACGTCAGCGCCTGTTGTTCTGTAGCGGTGTACAATTCCTAATTCGATATGTAATCATAAATTTATTCTTTAGTCGTCTAGTCTCTTCATCTCCTGCAGACGTTTCTTGTGCTTGCGCTGTCATATGGGCCACGGCACGAGCGGCAGCGAGCAGCAGTCGAGCAAAGTCGGGACAGGGATAGGAATGGTGCGAATCCACTGCAAACTACGCAGACACCTGGTGTGAGGCGAGGCGAGGCGAGGAAGCCCACATCGCTACCAGTGGCGCCCTCCAGCACGACACTGCCACACCCCGCACAGGCCATACGCCGGTCGGCCGCGCGCCAGCCCGGACGTGTGTTAGGCTCGTGCCTGTCAACACCTTCGTGTGCTGCGGGCGGTGTCTCAGTCGCGTGTTTGGTGCTGCGCCTCGCAGCGTTCTCTTCATCTACTAATTACTGTAAGTTTATTGACGCATTATTATGAACCGTGATAACTCAGTACAGTGCATTTTTGATAGGAACGCGGCTAGGCCGTCGCCGTTTGATGTTCACGAATGGGTTTTTTCCGAATTGCCTATTCCCGAAACTCATTTGGTCGGCATCCAGCTTGACTTCATTCAAAACTCTGTATTTTTGAAACTTCCGACCGCGGATTTTGTAGACAAGCTCCTTGCCGAAAGTGGTGGCGTTAAGAAGTTGAAGCACGTGGACGGTTCGTTGTCTGATGGTTTGATTCTGCCGGCAGGCTTCGGCATTCGAAATGAGAAAGTTTATAATGTTACGTTCGAATGCCCCAATGAGGCCATTGCTCGTAAACTCGGAGAATTTGGCACAGTTCTTAGTGTGGAGAATGTGTGGCCTGCAGGTTTTAGGTACCGGGTTCTGAGTGGTGTTCGGACAGTACGTGTAGGTTTGAAGAAACATATACCGTCGTATCTGATCATTGCTGGCACGCGAGCTTTCCTCAGCTATAGCGGGCAGCCGCAGACGTGCTCCGTGTGTGGCAAAACAGATCATTTGCGACAAACCTGCACTTTACGCAGGCCGGCACAGCTGCCGCGCGAAGCTGTTGACACCACCACGTATGCAGGCGCGTTGGTTGGACCCCCCTCAGTCGCCCCGACCGACCGACAGGCTTCTGCCGCTCCTGCGGCTGTGGCTGCTGTGTCCGAAAATGTGACTCCGCCGGCAGTTGTCGTGCCCCCGGTGGTGTCAGAACAAAGTTTACCTGCCGAACGCACCCCCCGGAGGTCCGTATTGCTGATTTGCCAGCTGTCAGTTTTCCGGACGTGCACGTTGCGGAGACTTCTAAAATGTTGGTCGAGTCACCGCAGCCGATTTCGGTCCCCGCCCCACCGACAGACAAGCGGAAATTGCCGTCACAGCCGGGCCTGTCCAATGCCGGCGAGGCAGATGCTAGCAGTGCCGAAAGTGAGGTGTCCCAAGTTTCCACCCAGTCCGCCCCTGCCGATCCAAAACCGAAGCGTAGGAGGTCAAAGAAGCATTCGAAAACGGCGCCCACTGAGGGCGTCGACGTCACCTTCGAACAGGCGATTGAGGGACTGACGGATACTTTGGTTCACGAGCGTCGCGACGCGCCTTTCGTACACGGTCCATCTGTGTCAGTGCCCGCCGCCCCCGCTTCCCGGGCCGTCCCGGTCACCGCACCTGCCCTTTCGGACACCATGCACTGGTCTGAGGATGTGGAGGAGGATCAATTCTTCTAGTTACGCTTAATTTAAAGAGTCCACCCTGACGCGTGCATTCCACCAGTTACGCGTCCTCACACTTAATGTCAATAAAATCCGCAGTGACCGTAAAATTAACGCCCTCTTACAATTTTTGCAATCGGCTCGTTGCGATGTGGTTTTCCTCCAAGAACTTACAGCTGACGTTGTCCCGCATCTTACTGCCTATAATGTTATTCTTAATATTGATCCGGAAGCGACTTTTGGTACGGCTATTTTAATCACGCCCGGGTTAGAGTATAAAAACATAGAAATCTTACCAAATGGACGAGGGCTGGCATGTGTTATCTGTGACATCTTTTTTGTTAACGTGTACGCTCCCTCTGGACCTGACAATAAACGACTGAGGAGTACTTTTTTCAATCATGATTTATGTCAGCTTTTCCATCGGAACCACCGACGGATAATATTAGGTGGTGATTTTAATTGTGTTTTGCGTGATGCCGACCAGGAGCCGACGGCGAATAAGTGTCTTGCACTGCAAACTTTAGTTGACACTTACAAACTCGAGGACACGTGGCTTCGTTTTAGTCCGACTGCTAAGGGTTTTACTTATTTTTATCACACTGGGCATAGTAGATTGGACAGAATTTATATCTCGCCGGACCTCACTGCTCAAATCTTGCAGGCGGAAGTTGCTCCTGTCGCTTTTTCGGATCATTGTGGCTACTTGTGTGCTTTTAATGTCCCGTATGTCCCGTATGTTCGCCCGGAACGTACGCGCTCCTATTGGAAATTAAATATTAGTGTTTTAGATGATGTCAGTCTTGTCGAACAGGTGCATTTGTTGTGGCAACAACTTCTTCAGCGCCGCCCATAGGCGCGTTCTACTGTCGATTGGTGGCTCCGTCACGCTAAACCGGCCATCCGTACTTTGCTAATTAATTATTGTCGTGACAAGGCCCATTGAGAAATGATTGCGGTCGCTTTCTATCGCGATTGTTTACACGATTTAATTACTCGGGTTACCGACCGCCCTGAACTCCTTCCCACGTCACGGAAAATTAAGACGAAGATTTTAAACCATCTGCATCGGAAGGCACAGGGCTCTGTTGTCCGTAGCAGGCCTTTTGATCCCACGTTGAAGGAACCACTTTCATTATACCATTTACAACGAGCCCGACTGCGACGTGAAAAACTTTTATTCAAGAACTGGATTACGCGTGACGGTCTTAAGACTTCAGATCGACGGGTGATTCAGGAAGAAATTTACGATCACTACTCTCACCTCTTTCAATTTCAACCTTTGAATGACGCCTCCGTGCAGACGTTTTTAAACGACATTCCTTCCATTTTAACGCGTCAGGATAGGCTTCTTTTAAATGAGCGTTTTACAGCTGCTGCTATTTCTGCCGCCGTTAAGGCTAGCCCGAAGGGAAAAGCCGCTGGCAATGACGGAATCCCTGTGGAATTTTATGTGAAGTTTTCCGGTCTTTTAACTGACACTTTCGTTGCCATGGTTAATGAAATACATAATGGTCTCGATGTGCCGGAAGAATTTTCAGAGGGTCTAATCGTCCTCATCCCGAAAACAACTGGCACCCCAAGTGCAGTGACTTTACGGCCGATTACTCTATTAAACGCCGATTATAAAATCATAGCACGCTGCTTTTCGCACCGTTTGCGGCAGGCGTTGAAGTCCGTCGTTAGTCCTTATCAATCGTGTGCCGTACCTTGGCGGACTATTTAATATGCTGTCCTCGCGTATCGAGAGTGTATCGCTGTAAAAAAAAAAAAAAAAAAAAAAAAAAAAAATTCTTTATTATCAAACCATTATAATTATACAATCAACCCACTTCCTTAATTCACTAGTGGGTCCTAGCAGTTATACATTTATATAAATTTTGCAGCTAGTTTAGTTTTAGTATGTGAGCTGCTTATTAGTATAACAACGGGCATCTATTATCTACATATACTGTTTATACCTACTTCCTATAACTAATTTAATCTATGTATGTATCCTGCAGCGTCACATGTGTGCCAGTGAGGATATAAACCTACTTTCATATGCCTTGCTCTTCGAGCTAACCCCGAACTAACTTAACCTACGTCATGTTTGGTGTGTCGCAATCGGTGGTTGTTCCCTACTCCCCCTAGTCCTGCACGCGGCGGATTCCAACTGATGTAGTCGGCAAGTCCACGCACAGGCGGCATGGGAATAGGGCTTTTAGACGCAATCGGTGGTTACTGTCATTATTTAGTGTATCTCGCCTAAGTAGTCAAATAGAACTTTTCGAGATACCTCGTTTGCCAAGGTGTTTAAAGTCTGAAAGGTCTCCTCTCGTCTGAGTAGTTGGTATGTGTCTCGGTTGGGTAGTCTGTCTCGTAGTGTGTTTGCGATATCATTGAAGAGGGGACATTCGTAAACAACATGCTCGGGTGTACCCTCCGGATCGCCACAGTCGCACGCTGGTGTTGCCCTCTTCCCAAATCGACATAAATAAGTCGGGTAGGGTCCATGGCCAGTGAGAAAGTGGATCAGACCTCTTGTAGGCTCAAAATACTTCAGTCCGAGTCGTTCCCTCACATCAGGTAGAAGCTGGAAGGTTCTTCGTCCAGCCTCTTCTGCCTCCGAAGTCTCCTGCCAGAGCTCCTCCCCTCTTTTCCTTATCTCTCTTTTATCCCCCACCCTAATACCCATAATATCCACAAATTTCTCATAATTTCCCTTCTTGACCCAATACCAAGCCGCCTGTTCTCTTATCTTTATGTCCAGAGGGCAGAGCCCCATTATGACTAATAGGGCCCCCCCTGGAGATGTTCTATAGGCTCCCACAGCTCTTAATACCATGCTTCTCTGGACCCTTCTCACTGCCATGGCGGGCACAACCCTCGTGAACCTGTGCGCCTGGACCCCCGAGGCATAGCCCACAACTGAGGTTAGAATACTGTTGTGATATAGTCTAATTAGGTGTGGAGGAAGATGGAATCTTTTGTGGCCTATTGAAATAAGGTTATTTAATATCTGAAGGGCTCTCTGGGTGACAGTATCAATGTGTTTTCCGAAACTCCACCTCTCATCAATGATAACTCCCAAGTAGCGTGTCTCACGTCGTCAGAGAACTGGTGAACCATCTATTCTGACAGTCGGATTTCTAATAAGATGTCCTTTTAGTAATAGGTATGAAACACGTATGTAACGTAGCAGCGATGGTGAGGCATGATAAAATCTTTGACCAGAGAGCCTTTTATCGTGGTTAGTCTGCGCTTGACCGCGCGAGTGTTGCGAGCAGTACGCTAGTAGTCGTCATGCAGTACAGTCTGTCGATAGCAGTAGCTCAGTTCAGTTGCGTCCAGCAGTATGTCGGTAGTAGCAGTCGAGTGCAGTTGTGTGTGTGAGGAGTCGGCGAGCGTCGACATGGCATTCTGGTCAAGAGGCTGAATGAGGTATATTGTTAATTAAGGTAATCATCAGATAATGTAAAGTTTATTTATTGTAATTAATTTTCAACAAGTGCCCCAATAATAATTTTGATTTCAAAGCAATTTTTTTTACAAAAAACAAACCATTTATTTGAACCAACGATTTCCTTCCATTTCCTTTAAAGTAAAGTTTCAGTTAAATTAAAAAAAAATATATATATATATTATTTGCAATGCATTTCCTCCAAGCCGTGGCCAACAATAAGAGCAGAAATTTGACATGCAGTTATACTGAGGTAAGAAATTAATTCTGATTTTTTTGCACAGGGCCAAAGACCGATATTTCGGTTTAATTGAATTATCATTATCATTGAGATTTTCTTATCACTGAATGGACTTTCATTTTTTGTGAGGAACTTATACTTGGGTCATATTGCTAATTTTTGTTTAATTGTCATTGTCAGTAGATTTCATTGCGGGAGGTTACACTTGGCTCCCATTTATTATTATATTTTTCATTTAAATATTTCTGTGGGGACGATATTGCTTCTTGGCTCCATTTCTAAATAATATTGTCATTTTAAAATTTTTGTGGAGAGGTTACACTTGGCGACACCCAGTCCAGGATCGTATTTCGTTGAGAATCTTTTGAACAACAGTCAGATATCTGCTCTTATTTGCTTAGATATAACTAGAATTTGGCGCAATGCTTTTACTAATATTGTGACTTTCTTTCTACAGGTCAACGGCAGTTCGTTGCTCTGTTGTATTTGTGTGTTGTTTTTGCATTTGTGCTTATTTGTTTTGTGAATATTTGTGACTATTGTAAAAATGCCGCGAAAGACTGTGAATAGTGTATCGCGAGGTATTACGAACGAAATTACCGGCTCAAACAACTTTACCGATAGGACTTGTGACACGCAGTGTCATGATGACAATCCTGCGATCACTGACAATCAGTGTATTCCAACCACTAATGATGACTTTTGTGTCAATGATGAGCAAACGAACTCGGTTATGTCCTCTGTTGATTTGACGACAATCGAAGACGCGGGACGCTCTATTGTAATGAGCGCTGCCCAGCCTAACACAACCGGTTTACTAAATTTACGTGATGAACATACAAATTTGTCTAATGAAAATGAACAGGATACACAAAGTACGACGGATTTATTTAATTCCGAAATAGTGTCTGACAGTGTACATCCGACTGATAATCCTTTTTGTAAATTGCAGAATGACCAAATGGTCACACAAAGCGCGACAATTGCAGGTACACCATTAAACAGCACTGAGAATAGAAATGCTAATTTTGGTTCGGATCAAATTATGACACTATTGCTGTAACGAGTTAACCAAATTATGGAAAAACAAGACAACAGTAGTAAAGATCTCAAACAACTTAGTGAACAGGTCAAACAACAGAATGAAAAATTGGATAACAATTCCAGACAGCTTAGTGAACAAATTAGAGCCGTTGCCGCGCAGTGCCACGACACTAAGGAACAGTTGCGCGTGGAAATTGAGGCTTGTTCAAAAAAAAGTAGCTAGGAAATTAAGTCTGTTGCTCAGGAATTAAGGGAATTGCAAACAGCTGCAACAGAAACACTCGGAGACGAAATTAGCGGAGTCGCTAAACAATGCTCTGAAAAAGCTACACAATTACGCGACGAGTTTAAAGCAATGACGGTAGAACTTTCGCGCACAATGGACGCAAAGATAGACGCGAAATTCGAACAACAGAATACTCAGATTGACGAACGCTTTAATCTTCACATACAAAACAGTGATACGCGTTTCCGCAAATTTATTCAAGATCAAAACAAAGTAAAACGACAAGTCATGGAAACAATCACTGCACAAAGACAAGAATACAAACGTAAAATGTTCGCGAAAGCGAAGACGTATGTAGACAATAATATTACTACAGTGTCTGACAAAATTAATACCATAGAACAGTTGAATGCGGAATTACGTGATGAAATTTCTGATCTTAAATCAAAAACAGATACACACACAGTAAATATTCAAACAGTGACAGACAGATTCGAACAATTAGAACTAACACAAGTTTGCGATGTCATCAAAGCTGATGTTAAAAAACTGAGCGAAACTACGCGTAAGTTGCAAAAACAGATTAATGCGTCCGATTCTAAAACCGATGATCAGGCAAAAATACTGACTGAAAAATATGATGAATTAGCCAGTCGTGTTGATGCTATTGAAAGTAATAATGATAATAAATCAGACGATACTGCACCGATTTCATTTAACCAAACACCTGAATTTCAAAATTTACAGCAGACAATTAATGAGATCGATTCGTCTAATAACACGTTGCGTAGAAAACTGTCGAGTTTACAACAAGAAGTAACAGAGATGAAAAGTATTTCAGTTAATAACACATCACAGCAGACGCCACTTTGCGAACATCTGTCAGACTCGCGCAACGCGTATAATTTGGGTAATCTACAGAGAGTACGGGACTTTGATTCCGAACAACCACAGTTCAACAGATTCTCTTACAATCGTGAACCTGTTCCATCACTCAGAGACGATAATTTTGATTACAAACATTTTCTGTCAGTGAGAAAGTTCAAAGTTTTTAAAAACGATAGAACGCAGATTCACCCACTGGATTGGATACAACAGTTTAGCTTTGCTTTTCCACCGACTTGGCCTGTTACGCATAAACTTGAATTTATTTGCAGCTTTTTGGAAGGCGAACCGGCAACTCGTATGAGACCGATCGCGAGGCAATGCTACTCAGTAGAGGAATTTCAGAATGCTTTTCTGTCTGCATATTGGTCGAAGACGACACAGCGCGGAATTAAAGATCAGTTAATTAGCTTACCTAATTATGAGAACTCCAATTTTCCCAGTGTGACGCAATTTTTTGAGCACATGGTGCAACAGAACCAGTACCTAAGTGAACCGTACAGTGAATCCGCACTTATACAATTATGCATTTCCAAATTACCTCGGTCATTACGAGTATCACTTCTAACGGGCCAGCAAAAAGAAAACATTTCAGCATTCAGGGATCTGTTGCAGCTTTTAGAAGTACAGCAATCTGATTATTCATTTGTAAACAAAAATTTTTCTTATAATAACCAAGGTCAACAAAAGTACAGCAATTATGATCAGACACGTAATTTCAATAGGAAAAGTAACAGACGCTTTAGGAACGACAACTACCAGAACTTAAATCACAGACAAAATTCAGATTATCAATATCGTCAAAATTTTCAGCAACAGGAAGCACATTTTGGTAACAATAGACGTTTTCCACCGCAACAGCATGAAAGTCAGCCGGTTAGCATATATAACCAACAATGTAGTGCACAAGGTCAACCGAACTTTAATGTTTCGCCGCGTGGACGTATAGTCCCTGGTACAACAAATAGTAACGCACGGCAGCAAGGAAACAACTACGTTCAGAGAAGACAGTATTTCAATTCCTATCGCAATACACCGTATAGGAATGACTTTCACGACAGACGTAAAAACAATGAGCATAATTACTAACATACGTTTAATAACAGTCGGTCTTACCAGCAACAAAGTAATCAACAAGAACATATTCTCATGAATGAACCCGACAGTAGGTACCATCCAGAACGTAATACGTCTGGAAGAAGTAATAGAACAGTTCAAATAGTAGAAATGCCACAACATCCAGCTGAAAATAGTAACACATCAGATAGAATCTGACTAGATACTGTACAGGTCGCATCTTCCAATAATACAAGTACTACTTTAGACACACAGAATGTTATTCATGAAAATGGAATTACTTTTGACGTTATCAGAGACACTCTCTTGCAGGAAAGACCATTTGTTCACAAAACTATTTCACATTCTGTTATCGAAATTAAAATTGGTTCATCGAAATTTTCAGCAGTAATTGATTCCGGATCACCTATATCAGTAATAAATGAGGAGACTTTCAACGAGTGCAACAAAGAGAATACCTATCCGACATTACCTTTAGGCAAAACAAAAGTGAAGGGAGCAGTGTCGACTAAAGGAGTAGACGTCAAATTACAGACGCATTTATCATTTTGTATCGCAGGTCACACATTTCACTCAAATTTTTGGACTGTTCCTTTATTGACAACAGACGTAATTTTAGGTACGAATTTTCTGGTACAACACGACGCAGTTATCGATTTTCAAAATTCTTATTTAATGTTAAAGGATGAAAATGTACAATTGGCTTTAGAATTTCAGCACTCTTTATCTGCGGAAGAACAAACAATTAACCGCACAGAGGTCATTTCCACAACACGTAACATAGACTGTAATCCCACATTGTTCACGGATACGTACGTACACAACTATAATACTCCAGACGAAGCTGACTACGACGCAATGCAATTGATTTCTGATAAGGTTAAAGAGAGCAGTGCAACTACAGACGACGAACGAACGCAATTACACAAAATTCTTTTACAGCAAGCTCCAGTTTTTGACAACATTCCTGGTACTATGTCCGGTTTTATGTATGAATTTCAAGTCAAACAGCACGACACATTTAAAGCAAAGCATTATCCCATTCCATATATTCACAGAGAACAAGTTAAAAAAAGAATTGCAGGATATGCTTGATCAAGGAATTATAGAACCGGCAGTTAGTCCGTACATAAACCCGCTACATATTGTTAAGAAAAAAGATGGCTCACTTCGCCTCGTACTTGATTCACGTCACATTAATGACATTATTATTAATGAAACAGATCGACCACAGACTTTAGAGGAACTTTTACAGAAATTTCATGGTACTGCTATTTATTCTACACTAGATTTGAAATCGGGATTTTGGCAAATTCAACTTCATCCGAATTGTAGAAAATATACAGCTGTTCTCTGTTTTGGCGACTGTTATCAATTTTGCAAATTACCATTCGGCTTAACTATTTCTTCTGCAGCCTTTATTCGCGGTTTGAACACAATACTTCCGACAGAACTTAAGGACAGAATTACGACGTATGTAGACGACATTCTTATCGCAGAAGCTAACTGGTCTGAACACAATCTGGTTCTTGAACAACTGTTGCAAACTTTTCATGCTCAAGGACTCACAGTTAATCTTGGTAAATCGCACTTTGGCAAAACTTCTATAAAATTTCTTGGACACGTAATTTCAGCAGAAGGCATTGCGCCTGATCCGGAAAAACTTCAAGCTCTACGTGACATTACTATTCCTACGACGAAAAAACAATTACGCAGTTTTTTGGGCTTAATTAACTTTTTTCGTAAATTTATTCATCACTCTGCTTTAGACACACCCAGATTATGCCAATTAACAGGTAAAAACAGTATTTGGTCTTGGGATAAGCAAGCACACTCTGAATTCATGAACCTGAAACATGCTTTGTTGAATGCACCACTTTTATGGCACCCAGATCTTACTAGAAATTTTTCCATTGCCACCGACAGTTCCAATACCGATTTAGGCGTACACATTTTTCAGGAAATAGAAGAAGATGGTTCAATAGTAATTAAAAACATCGCATTTGCAAGTCGCATTCTGTCACCTGCTGAGCGAAATTATTCTGTTACAGAACTTGAAACATTATGTGTTGTATGGGCTTTTACGAGATTTCGGCACTTTCTTTATGGCAGACATACCACCGTTTACACAGACCACAGAGCGATACAATTTTTACTTTCGGCTAAATTCACTCACGACAGATTAAGCAGATGGAAACTTTATTTACAGGAATTTAATTTTACGATTGTTCACATTCCCGGCACGCAAAATGTTATAGCAGACGCACTCTCGCGTTCTCTCAGCAACAATCAGCAAGACGTAGCAACCAACTTCTGCAAAACAAATTTCAGTGTCATGTACATTCAGCAAGTTGCATTTGAAAACTTTATTTCATCGTCATTACAGGACATAGCACAAGAGCAAAATAAAGACAATGTGTGGAAAGAAATTAAACACCTTTGGCAAGATAGGAATAATGTTACGATTAGAAACCATTACACTGTACGCAATGACATTCTGTTTCGCCGCTCTCATCCTGACAGCAACAATTGGTTATTATGCATTCCTGACGAACTGGTTAACAAATTAATCTGGTACACTCATTTAAGTTACGCACATTACGGAGCAAGAAAATGTTTTCTTATACTGAGACAGAACTGTTATTTTACCAACATGGAGAAACGTATACGACGAGTTTTAGCGTCTTGTAAAATTTGCCAGAAAGCTAAATCAAACACCACTTCACATATTCCTCCTTTATATCCCATTGTACCTGTTAAATTAAGACATATGGCCGCAGTAGACATTTTTGGTCCGATTCCAAGAACTAACAGAGGTTTTTGCTACATATTTGTCGCTGTTGAGCTCACTTCAAAATTTGTTACTTTCACTCCGTTACGCAAAGCTACTGCTAAAACTGTTTCGAAAGCATTTGTAAAACATTTTCTATTTCATGTAGGGCATGTGATGAAAGTAATTTCTGACAATGGATCACAATTTCGTTCTGGCACATGGACACGCATGTTACGAGCTAGAAACATTTCTCCGATTTATATATCCAAGTACCATGCTTCTTCGAACCCTTGTGAACGGTTAATGAAAGAAATTGGTAAGCTGTGCCGAATATACTGCCACAAAAGACATATTGATTGGGATACACACATACTCTCATTCCAAGATGTAATTAATTCCATTCCAAATGAATCCGTCTGTTATATTGAAAAACGTTGAACCACCAAACAAAATTAAAGAATTAGTAAACTTCCCTAAATGTCGTCGACTAAGACACCATGAAATAATTGACATTGCGCTGAACAACATCAAACGTGCCGCAGAGCGCCGGAGAAGACAGCAAAAACAGGTTTGTACACGCCGCGACTTTCACGTTGGACAGAAAATATTAGTACGTACACACTATT
Organism: Schistocerca piceifrons; assembly: GCF_021461385.2. Classification (NCBI taxonomy): domain Eukaryota; kingdom Metazoa; phylum Arthropoda; class Insecta; order Orthoptera; family Acrididae; genus Schistocerca; species Schistocerca piceifrons. Next base: position 988,338,950 of record NC_060139.1, read on the forward strand.
TAACCAGTAAATTAAAAGGTAAGTGCAGTAAATTTGAACTTCTATACGCAGGTCCATATCGGATTCGCAGCATTCCTCATCCCAATGTGGTACACGCCGAAACTTTGAGAAACAGAAAATCGAAAGGCAACCACCATTGGTCAAATATTAAACCCTTTATTGAATGAAGACACTTTATGATTCAACACACTATGATGCCATTTACTAATTTTTTATGACCACTTATGCAATTATATTCACATGACTAATTATTGATGATTATCGTATTTTTCTTGGCAAGTGCCCGGCAAGGTAAGGTTAGCAGGTCGCTTTTCTTGTCGTTACACATCAGACCGTGCACATTTTCCATTTTTTTTGTGTGTATGATTGTATTCCAGTTTTGTTTGTATGCACTGTGAAATAGTTAAGATATAACACACCAGTTGACTTTGACATTTTTTTGCCCTATGATATCTCAACATCCTGACTGTTTTACATTTTTTTTTTTTTTTTTTTTGCTGCTGCATTGTATTATTCTGTGTACATTTTTGCATCTGAACACTGTCAATGTCTTTGACATATTACGTTTTCTGTCATGTTATGCTGTATGGTTAATTATGTTACCATAAACCAGTCATTATTTAGTGGGTATATGATTTAAATGCAAGACATTAATCTTTGTTCATCAATTTCAGAAAGAAATGATGCGTGTAAGAAATAAATTCAACAGAAATGGGAATTTCACCCACGGAATAAACGATAGAAGATGCAATAACTTTATGAGGAAGAGTAAATGGATCAGGATTAACAAGCATTAACAAGAATATACTATACTCATCGTAGAATAGCAGTCTTAACTAATTTTTTCTTTCAGAATACAAGGTGATTGATGCAGGCTGTCAGACAGAACTACACATCTTAGTTTTAGTGATGAAATATGCTAGAGATAAGGAATAGTTGTATAATGAGTAATGAAGTGATTTTTGCAGATGATAATGAATGCTGATGAATAATGATGAAGAATATGCTATTATGAATAATGAAGTTTTTCTTTACAGGTGATGATAATGAAGTTATGATAATATGGATAATGAAGTGATTGATAATGAAGTTTTTTTTCTTTACAGATGAGGATAATGTTGAAGTTATGTATTTATGCTATGTAGTTATTTAAGTATTTGTTGCAGTTTGTTTTGACAGCTGGTGTTATATTGCATAGTAGGATGACGGAAAGTTTTGGAAAGGACAGCTATGGAACACATTTTTATACACATTTCACTACCTGTTAATTCGAAGTTCACAACTTTTCAGCATAGTGTGCGTTTCTTCTTTCAGGTCAATAATCCATTTTGTATTTTTTGCAGGAGAAGCTTTTCATGATACTTACTAAACCTGTTACCTATTATACCTGTTCTAGTACTTGCATTTTTATTTTTTTACCCATTTGTGTCTATCATTTATAAATGTGATCACATATACTGCCTTGTTACATAACCTTGCTACAGCTGACTCATGACGAATGACGTTACCTATCCTCATTTGCAGCAATAGGTCAAAAGCAAATAGTGTTATGCCTCAGCAATTATTTATCGATCCCAACGCAATACATTGCTAACAAAAAAAAAAAATTAGCTCTGAATAGTATGTCACTTGAGTAATGACTTCTTAATGAGACAAAAAAATATATATATAAAAAAATGCTTTGTAACTGGCCAAGGACTGCCACTGTTTGTTGTAATGAGACTACTTATAATGCCCGTGATTATTAATGCTATGACTGTAATTAACTGATTTTTAATGATGACTTCATAATGATCTGAATTATACTGAATGAGGAACAATGTTTTATTGTAATGAGACTACTTATAATGGCCATGATTATTAATGCTATGACTGTAATTAACTGATTTTTAATAATGACTTTGTAATGATCTGAATAATACTGAATGATGAACAATGTTTTATTCTATTCAATACTTGCTGGCCACTGAGTGCCAATAATTAATGTCACTCAATGAATTATGTTATTAATTATGCCATTAATTAGCTCTTGTTTTCAATGTTGAGTTTTCATATTTTGGTAAATGACCAATGAGTGCCAATAATTTGTATCACTCAATGTATTATGTTAATGCTAGGCCAATAATTGACTCCCCTTTTCAATTAAGACTTCTGATGAACATTATTCTGTCATACTAAATATGCTTTGTAACTGGCCAAGGACTGCCACTGTTTATTGTAATACGATTACCCATGATGCCAGCTAATGATTATTACTATTGGAATGACAAATGATTAAGTATGCTATGCTTTGTAATTGGAAATGAATGCAATTGTTTAATAATGCTTTGTAATTAGAAGAAGGCTAATGATTCTTACTATATTGAAATGACAAATGATTAATTATGCTTTGTAACTGGAAAAGAATGTGATTGTTTAATAATGCTTTGTAATTAGGAAAAAGCTAATGATTCTTACTATATTGAAATGACAAATGATTAATTATGCTTTGTAACTGGAAAAGAATGTGATTGTTTAATAATGCTTTGTAATTAGGATAAGGCTAATGATTAATACTATATTGGAATGACAAATGATTAATTAACTATGCTATACTTTGTAACTGGAAAAGAATGCGATTATTTAATAATGCTTTGTAACTAGGAACAGAAGGCTACTGATTCTATGTAAAACAATTAATGAACATTTTTCTGTAATACTACATACATGGTACAGAAATGTTCAATAACTGGGCTATGAATGCCGCAAACTACTAATGAAGACTGGTATGTGACTTAATGTCCTTCACCTTATGAGCTAACTACCCTGAATTACTGCAATGTCCATTTGTCCTGTCTATCCTAGTGATCATGGAGCACTATATTTGGTTTTGCACTAATTCTACGTTGGTGTGCCTTGTAAGAGCGTGGTGTTGACACGACATGCTGTCCACCATCGTGAGCGATGAAGACGTTATTATGGTCCCACTGTTTGGTGTACCTAGTGTACTGCCAAAATGAGAACATGGAACATTACTACGACAGTTCAGTGTCTTGGCTACACTGATAAATTCTGATGGGAAAAGAACTTCAAATTGTGTCACTTGGTGTTGTACTTCTGTGGAAAGATATGGACTTTCAGAACAGCTGTGTGCAATCTAAAGTGCTACAACCATGATGCAATCCTTCCCTTTCCTATCCTAATAATGAAAATCATTTTTTGCTAACATCATTTATGTTCATGGCTATACATTTTTTTCGATTCGCTGAACTCCAGTGCGAGTACACTTACGGCACTTGTCGACATGATTTTTTGCCATTATGTTTATTTATTGCGAAAATGCTAAAGACATTTTTTCGATTTGTTCTGAAGTACAGTATATGTGCACTCTTGTCTTTTATATTGTATATACATTTTTATTTTAATGATATGTTTTGAACTACAGTGCATGTACACTTATTAGGTGTTAATATGTTTTCTACTGAACTTCAGTGCCTGTGCACTTTCCTCAGTTTTCAATATGATTTGTACTCATTCTGTATGTTCAATACTTCAGTGCGTATGCACTTATGTCATTTGTGACTCATTGTATATACATTTCGTCATTTGCTGATATGTTCTCAACTCCAGTGCGAGTACACTCATGTCACTTATCAACATGATTTTCTGCCATTCTGTTTATTTGTTCTGAATATGCTAAAGAATTTTTTCAGTGCGTGTGCACTCTGTTATCTGTCAAATAATTTGTATATACAGTTTTCTGATTTGCTACTATGTTTTGTACTCACATTTTGTCTTTGTCTGATATATTTTGTACTCGGTGCGTGTGCACCACATTTAATTTATGTACTACATTTGAATATTCTGTAAATTGTAAAAATTTCTTGCGATGGCAAGTCCAAATGACTCACCATCGCTGCCAAATTTTTGCCCCCCCCCCCCCCCCCCCCAGTGGAGGGTTATGAAACACGTATGTAACGTAGCAGCGATGGTGAGGCATGATAAAATCTTTGACCAGAGAGCCTTTTATCGTGGTTAGTCTGCGCTTGACCGCGCGAGTGTTGCGAGCAGTACGCTAGTAGTCGTCATGCAGTACAGTCTGTCGATAGCAGTAGCTCAGTTCAGTTGCGTCCAGCAGTATGTCGGTAGTAGCAGTCGAGTGCAGTTGTGTGTGTGAGGAGTCGGCGAGCGTCGACATGGCATTCTGGTCAAGAGGCTGAATGAGGTATATTGTTAATTAAGGTAATCATCAGATAATGTAAAGTTTATTTATTGTAATTAATTTTCAACAAGTGCCCCAATAATAATTTTGATTTCAAAGCAATTTTTTTTACAAAAAACAAACCATTTATTTGAACCAACGATTTCCTTCCATTTCCTTTAAAGTAAAGTTTCAGTTAAATTAAAAAAAAATATATATATATATTATTTGCAATGCATTTCCTCCAAGCCGTGGCCAACAATAAGAGCAGAAATTTGACATGCAGTTATACTGAGGTAAGAAATTAATTCTGATTTTTTTGCACAGGGCCAAAGACCGATATTTCGGTTTAATTGAATTATCTTTATCATTGAGATTTTCTTATCACTGAATTGACTTTCATTTTTTGTGAGGAACTTATACGTGGGTCAGATTGCTAATTTTTGTTTAATTGTCATTGTCAGTAGATTTCATTGCGGGAGGTTACACTTGGCTCCCATTTATTATTATATTTTTTATTTAAATATTTCTGTGGGGACGATATTGCTTCTTGGCTCCATTTCTATATAATATTGTCTTATAAAATTTTTGTGGGGAGGTTACAGGTAGGTGGATTTACTGGGCGATATCGTCATTTTAGTTGTGTGGCACCACTGTTGGAGTTTGTCTAATGCTGTCTCTATTTTTGGTTCAATGTCTTCGCGGCTACGGCCACCAACCAACAGGAGGAGGTCATCTGCGTAGGCTATCACCTCTAGCACCTCATCACTTTGTTGTAATCTATCTAATAAAGGCTCCATATGGATGTCCCAGAAGAGGGGTCCTAAGACAGAACCTTGGGGACATCCTTTGGTAATTATCTTTCCAACTCTTTCGCTAGATGATGATAACCAGACCTCCCGATCCTTGCAATAGCTCCTCAGGCAACCGTATAGCGGCCCTGGACACTCTTTCTCCCGCAAGCAGGAGAAGAGCGAAGGCCACCACAGGTTGTCGAAGGCGCCACTGATATCAACCACGATGCCAACTACGTATTTGTGCGGGGTCGAGCCACAGACCTCGGCCGCTAGGGTGATTGCATCAGATGCCGACCGCCCTGGCCTGAACCCGAACTGCCTGTCACTCACCCCACACAACACTCGGTGTGCTGTCAATCTGTCAGCCAGCAGTTTCTCCAGTATTTTACCAAATACATCCAGCAGGCAAATCGGCCTGTAAGATTTCACTTCTGCTGGGTCCTTGTCTGGTCCTTTCTTTATAATTATTACATTTGCCATTTTCCATCTCTTAGGGAATTTTCCCTGTCTGAGGCATTCGTTATATAGATGTGTTAGTGGCGCAGTCAGCTGAGGCGCCAGAAACTGCACCACCTCCGCCACAATGCCGTCTGGCCCAGGTGCTTTTCCTTTTTTCAATGATCTTATGTGGGTTGCCACCTCATCCTCTGAGAAGGGGTAGACAGCCGTCTCATTAACGTATACTTCTTGGACTTCATCTCTGAGTTGCTTCTGCCCCTCTGTCTCCCCATCCGCATTGTCGTCAGGCAACAGGGACCAGAGGAGGACCCCCGCAGTCTCCTGCCAGGACTCCGTCATCCTGTCTCTGCACCTGACTGTTGATAGCTCCAGAGGAGAGCGGATTTTTTCTCTCACTAACTTATACGGAAGCCCCCATGGATCCGTGACTAGCTGGTTGAGCACAAAGTTTTCCCAGCTTCTCATCCTAACTTCGCGCAGTTCCTTTTGGAACTTCCGCTTTTCCTCTCTATATAGCATCTGCCACCTTTGTCTTTCCTGCCAGACGACACTGCGCTGGTAGTGCCTCCTCAGCCTTCTGACAGATTGACGCAGTTCTCCTAGTTGAGCAGACCATAGTGACGGAGAGGCCGCCATGGCCTTCCTCCTTGTAGGTACGGCTGCCTTCACCGCTCTTGTCACTGCATTCACCAGTTCCTCTGCTCTCTGGTCTACGTCCATGTCCAGATGCATGTCACCTTCTGGTGATGGAGGAATGTCACTCTCCCTCGCTAGGCGTTCCCAGTCAGCTCTTCTGTAATTTAGTTGCACCTCCCACCCCGTGGCCCAGCGGCACGCTCTTTCTCCCAAGGTGAAAGATATCAAATTGTGGTCGCTTGTGGTGGCATTCTCTGTGACTCTCCAGTTTTGAATAATGTTAGCTGTATTTGGAGTTACAAGGGTGATATCAATACTTGTGCCCTGTCCTCCTCCGGCAGCGTAGGTAGGAGGATTGCCAGGCCTGTTTGCCACCACAAGTTGTGATGCCATTATAAGTTCCTCGACTTTTTCACCGTTAGCATCTCTTGTGCCACTGTACCACAGGGGGGATTTGGCATTAATGTCAGCTGTTATTACGACTTTTCTTCCCTGCAACGCCGTGGTAACTCTCGCTAGGTGATCTATGTAGTGTTCTATGTTGTCCCCATACTGAAAATACATGTTTATGAGAATTATGGTTCCCATTGGGGTTTGGAGCTCCACGACGTTACAGTGGCTAGTTGTGAACTGTGAGAGTGTGGTGACTCTTAGGAGTTTATTTATGATTATGATCGCCGCCTTCGGGTCATCCCCTCTGCTGACTATTTGCCAGCTCGCGGCAGCAAAAGCTATTTTTCCAGCCAGGGAGTATGGCTCCTGTAGACAGAGTACATCTAGTCTCCTCTCCTCCACCTCCCTTCGGAGCTCCTGCACCACGAGTCTGCTGTTATGAGTGTTGAGCTGTCCAATAGTTATTTTTGTCATTAGGGGAAGCCGGCCGAAGTGGCCGTGCGGTTAAAGGCGCTGCAGTCTGGAACTGCAAGACCGCTACGGTCGCAGGTTCGAATCCTGCCTCGGGCATGGATGTTTGTGATGTCCTTAGGTTAGTTAGGTTTAACTAGTTCTAAGTTCTAGGGGACTAATGACCTCAGCAGTTGAGTCCCATAGTGCTCAGAGCCATTTGAACCATTTTTTCATTAGGGGAAGTACGTATGTATTCGGTCATGTGGCCAGGTCTTACTGCAGTCGAAAGCAATTCATCCATGTGCTATTACTGATTGTGCGTAAATATCGTCAAGATCAAACTTTTCACCTCGTCTTTCGAACACTTTTTTAAGCAGATCTCGCAAGGCTCCGAAGTCAGTGGGGAGATTCACTGATTTTAGCTGGATTCTGTCAACAGCCTCCATAACCGAGAAGGTTATCTTCCTGCCGTCTTCATGTCCTACACGGACCACATGTCGTAAGGCAGTGGTCAGGGTAGCCGGCTGCTCTAGTCTGGGTAGTTGCATGGTGTACTCCAAGTTGGGGTACACCCTAACCGGATCAACTGGTGGCAGTTTGACTATTGGTGAGCTTTGTACAGTGGGGCTCGTGCATGAGCTTGTCACTGTATTTTCTTGAATGGGTTGTTTATTTGTATGATTGTCTTTAGGTGTTGCCACAGCCACAGGATGCCCTTGCCGTTGTTGGTGTAGTTCCGGCTTTGTTCCCCGGCTTCCAGAGGAGAGAGTTTCAGCAGTGAGGGGGAGATTGGTTTGTATGCCAATGTCCATTGTTGGAAATTCAGTCTGTATGGCTTTGTCTTTTACTTCAATTTTAGAGGCGCCCGAAAGTGACCTCAAAAAATTCTTAAATCTGTTTGCCCTCATAGCATCCCTCCTCCTTTTGCTCGGGGACTTTCGCTTTGGCATCCTGTTCGGTATGCCGGGCTCAACCATAGTCAGTTCTGGAGATTAATCTCTGCTCCAACATTCTGTATGTCGGGCAATTCCTGCCTGTGGCTCCGCAAGACTTCTTCCCGCGATTCTTGCATGGTATACAAACTGCCGCCGCCTTGCAGTGTTTTCGGCTATGACCTTTTTCCCCGCACCTAGTGCGCGCCGGCTCCCTGGTGCAGAGCCTTAAGATGTGGTCCAAGTCACCACAGTTGTGGCAACGAGGTACCACGACATAATCTCTTGTATTTATGGCGTAAAAGCCAACATATAGTCTGCCCATTGTTGTTATGTTTTTCCACATTGGCGCTGACACCTCGGCGACGTGATGAACAACATCACGACCCCGTGGCCCAGTCTTAAATTTTAGCTTAATGCAGCTCTTAAATTCTTCCTCATTTATATCATCAAAGTTTTGTTTTCTAATTTTCTCTAAGTGTTCTTCATTCGTCATGATTGTGGGAACGTCATATAGTATGACGAGAGGATTTCTTTTTCTCGGTGGTTCACATTTTACCACCGAGTTCAGTTTTTGGTTGTTCAACAATTTGTTTTTGTCTTCCTCGGAGGCAACTTCGACTATAACAGAATTTCTACTCGGTTTAACCTTTTTAATTCTAATTTTGTCTTTAACAGGGTCTATATTTTTTGTAAATAGTTCCTGAATTTTCTGGACGCTTGTGCCCTGCCCAGGCAGTGTCCTGAGGAAGACAGCTGTATCTGTTCTTTTGGTCAGTTTATCAATAGTGTCTCTAGTCGTACTTTGTGGGCGCGTAGTGGGCGCTTGCGCGGCCACGTCTGCCCACGTCTTTGGCGGTTGCCTCCTTAATCTATCATTCTCCTTTTCAAGCTCTTCCACTCTACCTTAGAGTTTAGCGTGGGCAATAGCCCATGCTGCCAGCTCATTTTTGATGATGGCAAGTCCAGCTTGGCTTATCTTGCCGTTTTTTATTTGTTGCTCCATGAGCGTCGTAATTCAGAATATCTCTGCATAACTGTTTCATTCTCTGCCTGACCCTGCTCGTCCTGGGGAGAGGGATCAGGCGCAGCGGAAGCCCGTTGAGGCTCACACGAATCACCCGTTTCGTTTGTAGCCATGATTATAACGAGTGATAAAAAAGGTGGGAGCCCGTCTCTTGCCCCGGACCGGCTCCTCTGGCATAGGGGGGGGGGGGGGAGACCTGCAGCTCGGCCACCGACCTCGCCCCTAGGTCAAGGGCACTTCTGAGCTGCCGGGTTCAACGCACCGTCGCCAGTGCACTGGTCCCCCTCGGTGTCCCCGTCATCGACGATTTCACGCGACGCTCCTCGGCAACTGCACCCCGCACTCCGGAGAGGCGGATGCACCTCTCGCCCTTCGCCGCCTACTTGACCGAGTTTCCACCTCTCGGCCAAGGACCCACTCCTACTCAGGTGGCGGGCCGGTCCCCCAGTCGTTCGGCGGTCCGGGCCCATCTAACCTGGCCCAGGCGATGTCACCACCTCCTGGGTTTGGCAGAACACGCCCCGGTTACCCAGGGGCGCGGCGAAGCGCCCTTGCCGACTCGCGCCGCGATCACACGCCGACAAACGAGATCGCCGGCATGCAGAGCACGTGCTGGTCTGTGCCCTGCGAACAGAAGGGACTGGTGTTCGGTCCCTCGACACAGCTCCCCCTGTGCCACGCACCCTTCGCTTTCGCATCGGGTTGGGTCCCAGCTCTCCCTTTTGTCGCAAGGCATAATGCCGAGCTTAACATCTGGCACCACGGGAAGGCGGAAAGAGCCACTTGGGAAGGAGAGGATATGAGAGACGCATCACTTCCCCTGTGAGGACTGCCGCGGCACACTGGAAGCGATACGCCCCAGTGCGAGCTTCCGTGCCTTACGGCGCGCCGACAACGGGCGGGTCCGTGCCGAACGCACCGTCAAGCGACCGACCTCACGCCAGACAGAGTGTATCGCTTATGCCACGTCACGCCGTGGCGGGCGGGCTGCGATGTTCTCCATTGATTTGCACAATGCGTTTGATAGAATCAGTCACGAGTACTTGCGGCGGGTCATGTCTAAATTGGGGTTTGGTTTAAAAATTCACGCGTGTGATATCCAACCTTTTGAAATCGGCTACTTCCAGAATACTGTTTCATGGCCAGGCCGGTGATATTCTCAGGATGAACAGATCCGTCCGCCAAGGGTGCCCGCTTTCCATGGGATTATTCGTTTTAGCTTTGGATCCTCTGCTCCGTAAAATAACGAATGTTTGCCACGGTGTCCCGTTTGGTACGGGTTCGCTTGTTTGTCGGGCGTATGCGGATGACTTGGTAGTTTTTATCCAACGTCCCGACGATATTGACACATTACGACTCATTCTTCACCAGTTTGAAACAGCATCGGGTGCGGTTGTGAATCCCCGTAAGTCCGTCTTACTGCCGCTTACTGCGACCATGAGGGCTGTCCGTCGTGATTGGTACACCATTAAGTTGCGACAGAAGATTCTCGGGATTCAGATGACTGCCAATGTCCAACAGATGGCGGTGTTAAATTGGCGCGCGGTGTTGTATTCTGTTCGGGCGGCGACTCAGGCTGCCGCCAAACGGAATTTAACATTGCTGGAGAGGGTTTCAGATGTTAATACCCAAATGTTGGCCAAGGCCTGGTACTTGGCTCAAGTTTTGCCGGTGCCGAAGTAGATCGAACGGGCCATCAAGCTTGCTGTTTCTTGGCTGGTCTGACGAGGCGAAATCTTTAAATGCTCCTACAATATTTGCACGCTCCCGCCGGACAGGGGCGGCATCGGTATGGTTGATTTTCCTTCCAAGTGTGCTGTTCTTTTGCTCCACCGAACCAATTGTCTCATAGCCAATGCAGGGCTGTGCCCCACGCCGGTACTCTTCGACCTTTACCGCCCTGGCTTCTCTCCGCGCGCCTGTCTCTGTCCAGGCTATCCCGTACAAATTAAATTTCGTTCGCCAGTATTTCCTCCACACTAGCTATCTGATAGGTGACGACCGGCGCCGGGGTAACGTCCGCGCGATCGCAGAGGCCCTCCGTGGAACTCCGCCGACTAACAAATGGGAGTTGAGGCTGCCGCAATGCGATTGGCGGACGGTGTGGTCCAACATTTCCAGTAAATTGTTGTGATCAGATGTTCGGGATACCTGGTATAAGGTTGTGAAACGCACCATTGCCACGAATGCGAAACTTCACGCAATCAATCTGCTCCCGAGTGGCCTCTGTGGGCGGTGCGCGGCTGAAGACACGATCGAACACCGATTTGTGTGCCCCCAGTTTAAAGAGGTGTGGGATGCCACCCGTGAGATGAGATGTTGGCGTTGATCAATAGGACTACCCCGCGTGCCATACAACCTTTGTATATCCTGGTTCCCGACTGGCGGCCGTATCCTGCCACCAAGAGAAATGCTACCGTGTGGATCGTCGCGCATGCGGCACATGCGATTTTCTCTCTCCGACTTTTGGATCGATTGCAGTTTTTGACGTATCTTTGAGACTATTATGGACGGGAGAAACAGAACCCGCAGTGTGTTTCCAATTATGCCCGGTTTTTAGATGAGAACCCGCCACGTGTCTCGCAGCTGTAAACCAGTAATCAACGTCTTCAGTTCGTCACACCGGTTTGGCTGTGGTTCCTGATCGCGATCGTCAATTACATCATTAAAATCACCCCCGAGTATAAAATTATCTCTATTTCGATATAAAACCTGGCACAGTTCATTAGCATAAAAATTATTCCGCGCAGGTTTGTTGCCAGGGTGCGCGTAAACATTAACAAACGCGTAACCATGAATTTCACAAACTATGACCCGCTCATTTGGTAAGCATTCTATATTTTGCACCTCTATGTCCGATCGGACTAAAATAACAGTTCCTGTGCTGTCATCCGCGATGATATTATCGTACGCAGTGAACTCGTTAAAATCGCGGATAAAAGATAATGCTTCAGCGGTCACCTCTTGTAAAAAAGCTACCTGACAACAACTTTCAGTTAAAAAACGATAAAGTGCTGTCGCTTTGTGATGGCAACGCATTTTATTAACGTTGGCCGTTAGTACCGTGAACTGATTACCAGCAACCATAAAAGAAGAAAACAAAGAAAACACAGATAAAACAGTGAAAACACTCACAAAATAAAACGTTAAAATACAAATACGACTCGGCATGGGTTGTCTTCGGCGTGCTTAAAATACGGAATGCCACACTTTAAGGAGTGGTAAATTAATCAGCAGGCATCTCATCACCCCACGCCCTCGGTCGGGTAACAGGTGGGGACGCCCCCGCGACAGACATCGTGGACAAGTCTCTACGATGTTGTATTACTACAGCGTCCTGTGTGACAGGGCGCACGCTCGTAACCGGAGGCGTATCTTTCACGGCAGGTTGCGGAACCGATTCGCTGAGAGGGAGCGCGTCCGATTGGTGGATAACGGTTTGCAGATGCCGGACCACTTCGGCCCTGTGCGCTTCCGAGCCCTCAGCCTGGCCGCCGCCAGCACTGCTGCTGCCCGCTCTCGCGCCTACAGCTGATCGGGTCACGTGAGCGGCCGCGCCGGGCCGAACTTCCGCGCTCTCGCGCTGCCCCCCCTTACGCCGCTGCCGTTTTGGCTTCCCTTGAGATAGCGGTCTCCTAACAGGTGACGGACTACGCTCTCTCCTCGCGGACTACCGTCCAGAATCGGTCGACGAACTTCTACTTCTGTCGCGCCTATCGTGTTCTTGGTCACTACGCGACCGAACCGACGCACTAACAGAAGAACACGAGTCTTGTCGTTCGAGAGAGGGGGCAGTGTCCACGTGTGCACGGCCTGCAGTGACCACATACGAAACTTCCGACACCTATTGTGGCAGGACGGAAACTGTTCTATCTATGTCCGCTAAAGTTACAGATTGATCGACCGCCACAACACTGGGACTGGCTGTGGAGGCGGGCGTCTCGTCGGTGACCAGTTCTGGTACTGAGTCAATGGCCACTGTGGCGGCAACGGCCGGGGCGGGTTCTGGTCCCGTGACGGGACTTGTTGCACGCACGTCTGTCTCCGGTAAGGCTACCGCGTTTAACATTACGGGATCACTATCAGTTTGCATTGGCACCGTAACAGTAGCAGGGGACGCGTCCATTTCTGCCGGAATGTCTACACGGCGAGCTGCCTGTGGGGGGGGGGGGGGGGGGGGGGGGGGCGCCTAAAGCGACCGCCGCCCAACTCATGGGTTTGCTTCCGTGTTCGCCCAGCGGCAGTTGCAAAGGCCCCTTACGCCGTGGGCAATTTTGGCGAAAGTGATCCGGCCGATTACAAAAAGAACACGTTTGCGGTTGCCCACTGTATGTGATAAAGGCACGATGCCCGGCCATGTAAACAAAGGACGGCACATGCTTACGAACAATCATACGAATACTTCGTACACCGTTTTCACATTGGATAGGGTAAGCGGCGGACCACTTTTCTTTGATAACGGAGAGGACAGTGCCGTAAGGGCCGAGACAACGAGAAATGGTTTCGTTTTTTACCTCGAACGGCAGTCCGTATGCCATAACCCGCGTTCGTCACTTTTACGTCACTCACGGTTTGATTATCGTGCTTAAATTGCCGCACACCATATTTACACGAACAACTGTCTCACATTGTTCGGAACTACTTAATTTCCAAAATATGGAATTCAGCAAAGTGTCCAATTGGAGCAATTACCAATTTACATATTCCTCTTCTGCCATGATTATGTACTTCCCATTCCACTGTTTCTTCTGGTGGGATGTACAGATTGGTACATTGTTCTATTTTCTTGATGTCTGACGGTAATATGTCTCACCGACTCGACTCTTCTTCCGCCATTTTGGGCGGTTGTCCTTAGGATTGTCCCTTTTGGTCTTTCTCTCCTGGCTTTGACGCTTGTTCTCTAATGTTGACGTTTTCCCTTTTGTGACTATTGCAGGACTGTCATTGATTTGTCTCTGAAATGTGAGACGGTGCTTAAAGATATTTTGTGTTGAAATGGTTGCCTATTTGGGCACGGAAATCAAACTTATCGCGAAGACGAAATATGTTTGATGCTGCCAGAATTGTGTGGATTTCACCATTCCCGCGCATCCGACATATTTGAAATTTTTAGTGTGGTCGTTGATTGTGTTTTTAGGGAGTCACTTTCTTTGCTTTTCTCTGGCGGCGGTGGGCCTCCGCTGCCGTATTGTGGTCATTGTCCTCCTAGAATGGTTTTTTATTTTGTCTCGCGTTGCGTTGTTCCTTCCTCACGTTTCTCACACACCTTAAAAAAAAGTGCTGTTAGCTCCCCTTCGTCTTTGAAAACGGCAAAACAGTACGAATCGGCAGAATTGTTCCGAAATACGTCAGTGCCTGTTGTTGTGTAGCGGTGTACAATTCCTACTTCGACATGTAATCATAAATTTATTCTTTAGTCGCCTCGTCTCGTCTCGTCATCTCCTGCAGACGTTTCTTGTGCTTGCGCTGTTATATGGGCCACGACCCGAGCGGCAGCGAGCGACAGTCGAGCGAAGACGGGGACAGGAATGGTGCGAATTCACTGCAAACTACGCAAACACCTGGTGTGAGGCGAGGCGAGGCGAGGAAGCCCATATCGCTACCAGTGGCGCCCTCCAGCACGACACTGCCACACCCCGCACAGGCCCTCCGCTGGACACCAGGGACAAGATGCGTCCTCCGCTAGTGTCGAAGGCTGCACGCGCCCAGCGAATGACAGGAGGTGCAACGAGCAGCAGTGCGTCTCACACACGCGGCGGTGCGCCCGCTAACTCGGCCGTCGCTCTGCTGGGACGCCGGGCGCGCCCCCCGCGCCGTCCTCGAGGAACTGGCTGTTGCAGAAGGAAGTGCTTTCGTCAAATGCAGCGGAAAACTAACATTTTGTGTGTTGCGAGAGAAGCCGAACGCAAGTTCTACCGTGCTCCTACATTACACGAGTGCCAACGGCCATACCATGATGAATACACCGGTTCTCGTCCGATCACCGAAGTTAAGCATCATCGGGCCCGGCTAGTACTTGGATGGGTGACCGCCTGGCAACACCTCGGTGGCGAGCGAGCAGTACTTCCGTGTGCGACTTGGCCGGCGGCGCCTCGCGTGTCGTCTGTCTTCTGCCTCGCGGCTACATTTCATCAAGTCCGTAAGTTATGGAAAGTTTCTATGATGCTAGTGAAGAGCGACAAAATAACGTGCAATGTGAATTCGATAGTTCCGTCGGAAAACCGTCAGCTTTCGAAATTCATCGTTGGATACTCGAGGAATTGTGTTTGTCGACCGATGACGTTCTTGGTGTTCAGTTTGACACTTTTATCAATTCCGTGTTTTTGAAGTTGAAAACTCCCGATTTGTGTGATAGCGTTGTAAATGTTAATGATGGCGTCCGTAAATTTAGACATCTAGACGGTCGCATTAGTAACGTGACTGTTTCTCATGGCGGGTTTGGCCTTCGAAATGTTCGTGTGTTTAACTTGCCTTTCGAAATCCGGAATGACACGATATCTCGTCATTTGCGGCCGTACGGGACTGTGCTATCTGTAATTAAAGAGAAGTGGTCCCCCGCCTATGTTTTCCAGGTTGAAAATGGCGTGAGGAGTGTAAAGATGGTCGTACGACAACATATTCCGTCCTTCTTGCTAGTTAACGGTCATCGTGCCTTCATAACTTATAGTGGTCAACCTCAGAAGTGTTCGTTTTGTGGTGCTGTCGGTCATTACCGACAAAACTGCCCTAAACGCAGGCCGCCTGTTCAGTTGCCACGTGAGGATATTTTAGGTGGGCCTAGTTTTGCTTCTGTTGCTGCGACGAGTTTAGGTTCCGCCCCCCCCCCCCCCCCCCCGCACGTGTGCAGCTCGCGGCCGCCCCCCCCCCCCCCCCCCCCCCCTGTACCGGCCGCCGCTGACGACATGGATACGTCTGTTCCCGATAGTGACTCTGTTTCTGTACCTCCTGTTGAGCCCTCTTTGCTCGCAGCTGCGACAACTGTGCTGTTACTGAAAAACCGGTAGTGGCCGATGTCTCACCGGCATCCGTGCCGATGTCGGCAGACTTAGTTCCGCACACTGTCCCGGTTACGGAACCCGATAAATCGGCGGTTGTTCTACTACCGTACCCGATAGTGTTTCTGCTGCCAGTGCTGTTGTTGTAGACGGTGAGGCTTTTATTGCGCCTAAACCTCGTAGAGACCGGAATGTTGCTCGGCTTCTGGCACACCGCGTTTGCGTAGTGCCAATAGTTCTGCTTCCTTCAATACGCGTGGTATTTCGGACAAAAATCGGAGTCCGTCTCCGGTGGCGCGTTCTCCTGCCCCCCCTCACGCTCGGTCGGTTGGTCAACCGACCTCCCGACAGCCGGCCGCGCGCTCCGGGGCCGATCTCGGCCAACGCCCGTCTCAGGGAGGGGGGCGGCAGGCGCCAGGCGAAAAAGCAGACCTCTTCTCGCACTCAGCCGGAAGGTGATGTTGTTACTGCCACGCAACAACGTGACATTGCGGTGCAGCATCTGAAAACCTTCTTGAGTCAACCGGCTTCTGCTACCGATTCCGACATGGCGGTGGATCCGCCTGTGTCTGTGACACCCCCTCCCTTTCCTACTAAACGAAAGGCCGAAGATTCGCACCATCTTCGTGCCCCCCCTTCCACCCACGATTTGGTGCCGCCCTTATCTTCGGACGTCGAAATGCCCGCCGTGGAGCATTCCGTCACAGAGGGTGCCGTCACAGTTTCCGGGACCCCACCGCTCCCCCCCCCCCCCCCCCCTCCCAGTCAATCACGGGATTGGTCGGAGAACGTTGAGGCCGGTGATCCCCTTTAGTGTGACGTTTTGTATGTCCTTCCCCCTCCTAGCACGTTGGTATGTTATATTGTGTTTTAAACAATTTCATGTTTTTATGTTCATGTTTTTTCCCTGTCTTTTACGTGTATATGTTTAACGACTGTAACCAGTGGAACATTTTAACGGTTAATCTCAATAAGTTGCGCAATCCGCAGAAGGGTATGCTTCTTAAAGATTTTTTGTATGATCAGCACTGTCACGTCCCTTTTTTACAAGAGGTGACTTGTGAAGCGCTCTTATTTTTATATGATTTTACTGATTTTATTGTGATTGACAATGTTGCGCCTGCTCATGATACAGGCACTGCCATTTTGGTGCGTTCTGGCTTACCAACATCTCACGTTGACATTTTACCGACCGGTCGCGCTGTTGCTTGTACCATTGTCGGCATTTTGTTTGTAAATCTATACGCTCCGTCGGGAAATGTTAAACCGGCCAGGGCTGAATTTTATGGTACGGATTTGTGTCAG